>NW_018021735.1:28681-41719 GCF_002006095.1 Pseudomyrmex gracilis
ACCCCGATAGTGAGAGGCAAGGGGACTCACGTAAATAAAGCACCCCAAAGGGAACAAAAAACTACCACGTCCACGCCGTTGTTCCTGGGTAGTGCTAAGAGTAGTAATTTCTATTAATTTCGGCTAAAAAAATTTTGTCCGCCAACTTGGTCCGCCATCTTGGATCCGCCAGTTTACATTTTGCAAATCTGACTTCAGATTCGTGATCAGCAACCCCACAAACCCTCGTAAACTTAATTTGGTGCAAATCGGTTGACTAAAATTTTTGTCCGCCATCTTTGTTTTCCATCTTGAAAATTTTAAAACAGCCAAGGCTATATCTGAACGTAAAATTTTCCGCTTTTTCATTTTTTGGTGTCAAAAAGGAGGATTTCCATTTTAAAAAAACCACTTCCGTTTGAAGTAACCCACTTTCGGTCAAAATCAAAAGTTGAAAGATACGCCATTTTGGTTCCCCCTCGAAACCCTACAACTGTTATATGAAACTTTTTTCGATTCCTGGCCACACAAACGAGTTATTGGAGGTGATAGATTCAAATGACTCACTCTGTATATTTAACATTAGATATTACAATAAACTTTTTCCTTTTTACAGTTTGGCACGAGAACCGTTTAATATTTCCTGCACGTCTGATTGTATTAGCGTTTAGTTAACCGTAAACACTTTGTATCTTATACAAACACTTTATGAATAAAATCACAGCTCGTATAAACAAACTTTTTAAATTTATTCATATCGACTGCGTACAATACTTGAGTGTATTCAGCTTGGTTAACCGCACGCGCGTTTGATGTAACGCGTTTGTGCTTCGCGAAAGCTAAATAACGATTGACTACGCCGCCGCCCTACTCGTCGGCGCGAGTTCTCTTCCCCCACTCCTCTTACCAAAATTGACTCCTTAGTGAGCACCGCGTGTGTGTGTGTGTGTATCTTGGACGAATGTGGTGTAGGTGCGAGTATGGATGTGCTAGTGTGAGTGTGTGCTTGAATGTGTTTCTTAGTGTAAATTTTATGTGTGATTGTAACGTATGCGTGGTGTGAGTGTGCGTGATGTACGAATTTGTTCTTAAGGACATATGTTTTGTATGAGTGGAGTTTGAGTGTGTGTACGACTAGCACGCGTGTGGTATGAATGTTTTCCGTAAGGGTTGAATGTCTGGTGTGTGTGTGTTGCGGGCAGAGTGTGCGTGACGATTGTGTATGTATGTGTCTTTATGGGTGTATATTAGTGTGAGTGTATGTGATGTGACTAAGTGTACTCCTTAAGGGAAAAGTAAGTGTGCGTTGTATCATATGCGATGTGTGCGAGTGGATGGTGTGTGACTGAGCCCTTATGGTGTATGAGTGTGTCGCGTGTCAGTGTTGATTTCTTAAAGAGTGTGTATATGTTGTGCGTGTTGCCCGTGTAGTGTGTGAGTGAATGATGAGTGATTGCGTCCTTAAGAGTGTATAACATAGGTAAGTATTAGATGTGTTTTTAACGGGTGTTTATGCGTGGTGTGTGTTGTTTGTAATGTGTGTGCGTGAATGAGATATGAATGTTTCACTAAGAAAGTACTACCATGATCAAAAAATAACCGGAATTTTTAATTTAAACCTCGCGGGCTTATCGGTTTAGAATTCTGTTGTTTATGTCACGTTGGCAGCACTGTTACGGACACCCATGCCAAGCTTCTGCTTATCAGCTGTTCACTTACTTTTATGACAGTGATTTCTTTACATCAAGTTTTTACGTCGCGGCGATTTTTACAATGGATTCAAAACTTGAACAACGTTCTTGTATTAAATTTTGCTATAAAAATAAAATTAAATGTTACAAAAGTGTTATGGTGACGATACTCTATCGAAAACACAGGTGTACCAGTGGTATGAACGCTTTAAAAGTGGTCGTGAAACTGTTGAGGACGATCCTCGTCCTGGGAGGCCATTGACATCGAAAACTGATGAAAACGTCGATGAAATCCGACAATTGTTGATCGAAAATCGCAAATTGACGATAAGGGAGATAGCTGAGACCACCAACATATCATTCGGATCCGTTCAGAGCATTTTGCGTGAGGATTTGTGTCTGAGGCGAGTCACTGCGAGAGTGGTGCCAAAAGAACTGAATTTCATGCAAAAATTCTCGTGAGTTTCTCGTCAAAAACAACACCAATACCATTCAACAACCGCCCAATTCACCTGATCTGGCACCATGTGACTTCTTCCTATTTGATCGACTCAAAAAACCACTACGAGGAACTCGTTTTGAGAGTGTGGAGGCAATAAAGCTAAAACCGCTGGAGGCACTAATGGCTATACCAAAAACCGACTTCCAGAAAAACTTCGAGGGGTGGATCAAACGCTGGCACAAGTGCATCGCAGCCGATGGGGAATACTTTGAAGAGGACAACTTGAATTTTGAAGAATAAACATGTACTTTTCTTTTTATGAATAAATTCCGGTTATTTTTTGATCATGGTAGTATGACTGGCATGAGAGTGATTGTTGTCTAAGTGTGTCCCTTAGTGGATGTTTGTATGTTGCATGTGTTGTTTGCAATATGTGTGTGCGAATAGTGTATGAATACCCCGTTAATAAAGTATGAGTTGAGTTCATGTGTGTATGTATTTAGGGAAGTGCCCTATTGTTTGAGTCGTTACTTTTATTGGTCACCATCTACTAAAACGAAATATAACATCTTACAATGTGGGAAACAATCCCACCAACACTTACGATTAACTATAAACTAAAAAATACGTTAGCTGTTAATTGTTGATACTTAGTTGCGTACATATTTGTTGTTAATGTTAATTGTTAGTACTTAGTTGTATATATATGTTCATTTGACGTTAGTAGTATTAAGATTAACTGTGAATAATACTATAATGTTGACTAACAATACGAGTAGAATATAAAACAAAACAGAACAACCAAAGACATCACTTCGCGGTGATAGTTTTTCTTAAGAAAACGAAAATAAACTCAAGTTGTCTCTAAGCGTCGGTTTCGCCGTCTTTACGCTCCTTCACTTTTTAGTTCTTTTTAGCACTGTCACCATCCTCGGACTTTGTTTCAGACTCCGGCAATAAAAACTCGGGAGAGTTTTCCCTTGTCGCTTCGAAGCCTGATTCCTTTGGTGGTGTAGCACTGTCCTTATCTTTCGCCTTCGATGCCGTGTTGCCTTCCGCCTCCGCTGTTCTAATCACGGCGTCAGGTGACACCTGCAAAATTAGTTTCAAGCTATTTCTTCTGATTCTCAAGATATCCGCGATTTGCAAAAAAAACTATGTATCGTTAAATGTAGAATATTAAAATAAGTCAAATGCGTATATTTGTTAGTCATAAGCTTTATTGTAAAACCGCCTTTTTGGAAACTTTTCAATCACCGAATTAACATAGGTTGTAAAATAATAGAAAGAAAATCTTCGTTGTGCGTAATTCGTCGCGCGTGGACTTAACGCGAGGCACTACCGTGCTTCTTGATGTTTTTCATTTTCTCTAACTTTTTCTTCTTAAAACGTGCTCGTTAAACAACACCATCTGATAGCACAAATATGAACATGCACATTTCTAAGTGTTCCACGACGATGAAAACGTTTCTTAATCGTGATTTACACATCTATTTTTCATCACATTCAGTATCTTTGTTTAGAAGCCACAAACACACAAAACGCTAGAATACTTTTTTTGTAATGTTTCATTCTGAAGCAAATGAGACTAAAACGAAAGTAATCGGTTCAGTCGGTTTTTTGAAAAATAGCCTTGTAAAAAACTTCCAATTCTCTCATTTACTAAATTTTGCTTATATAAGAGGCACGGTGTGCTCGCGCAGTTCGAGCGCCACTTCGTTGCGCGTGAACTTGGCGCGAGGCACTACCGTGTTTCTTGATTTTATAAGATCTGCGTTTATATAGGCTTTCGGGAGTAACAATTCCGTTTCTCTTGTATTTGATACTTGGAACATTCGCTAACACTAGATGTTAATGTATCTAAGTGTTCTATATACGCGTTAACACATTGCGACATATTCTGCAGTCCAAAAAATGTTGTTTTTTGCATTACAACGGAATCGGCAAATATCTTTTACGCTCTTTGCTTTAAAACAATCCGAATCTTGTTCTTTCACTGTCTCACTCTTAGATGTTTCCTGCTTCTTTCCGGACTCTCTTTGTGTGAAATTATTACGATCCATACGCCGTACTAAACGCGATCGTGATATTATTTATCAAAAGCGATTCCGTTTTGTACCTGCCTCCGTCCAAGTACAAACTTATTAACGGTATGGCGTCTTGAAATTTCTTCCACGCAGTAACATCGAGCCATATATTTGTTCCATTTCCGCATAACTTAATAGCAGGATAAAAACCGTTCTTTATATCCAGGAGCAATTTTACTTGAATTCTTTTCGTATGCGAATAATTCAATCCGTACATGGTGAAAAGCAGCATCTCACGTTTGATATTTTGCTAGTCGATGGTGGAATGTAAATTTGGACTGGATATAGATTGTTGCTGTTTTTCACTATTTTTCTCCATTTCTTCTCACTTTTCACTCTAACAAATATTCACCACGTAATATAAGATATAGCAGCAGAATAATATTTTAAATGTTGTTGCAACACCTTATTTATACCCAATTCTGCTCTCTTGTGCGCATGAGTAGCAATTTATTTTTCTACCACTCTTTCCGTTTTATACGAAAAAATTACCAATAATAATAATTTTCTCATTTATAAATTAGTTTTATCCTTACACATCCCAAAAGTCTTTACCGTCGCATTTACTTTGTGTTATAGCTACTCACACATGTGTGCATATGCGTGTGAAACATAAATACACAAATAATAATGTTGTGTAGTTAGCTCCAAGATTTTTTTAAAAATATAAAAATGTTGTTAATGTTGAAGCGAACACAGATGACGGTGTGTATATTGTTTAATAAGTTTTTATTAAATGTAAAGCTTTCGACATTTGTATCAGGTCTTTTTCAATACGATTAAAATAATACAGTAATGGTCATTGCAACGTGTCGCCTAGAGTGTTCAATATCGCAGAAACAGGACCTGACGATCACTTAACAGTGTAGTGAAGCGACTGCATCAGTTGTGATCAACACCTTTGCTTCAACAGCCATTAACAACACCTATATATTTTTAAATAAATAAACAATTCTTTCAAATAGTTTAATTTTTATAAACATTTTATTCTACATTGAAAATCCATTTATCGAAAACTCTCGTAGAATTTTTTCGAAATTTCTCGCGCGAACAAGTATGCGCAGGTCGCGAGTCATACATTATGTTTTTCATCTTCAGAGAACTTATGTTTTCTTTTGTACGGCACGCTCTTGTCAACTTCCCACGAACAAGCACATGCAGAACGGGCGCCTTGTCCCGAGTCATAAACCGTTTTTGTCTTCAAAAAAATATTGATAATTACGCATTTTAGGTCACACATCACCGATTTCTTTGCGCTTCAGATATGTTGCAGGTCATACTGAGTGATTGTGTGGAAAAATATTGTGGGGGACGGCCTTAGTTTAGAAGATATGGCAATTTGAAGTTTCAGAATTTTAATGCTTTATTCTAGATATTACAAGCTATTATTACGAGCAGATAAGTTTAGGGGAGCGACCTCCTATTTCAATAATTTTTATATATGTTGTGAAGGTCATTGTCCCGAGTAATAATGTGAAGGTTTTAGGCGGAGGTCGTTGTTTGTTAAAAAGTTACAAGGGGAAGAAGTTTCACGAATGAATTCTAATTTTTCGGTCCCACGTACATTTCGTTCGCGTTTGAAGCGTGTAGGCAGGGGGAGCTGCGCCTCCCTGCACCCCCCTCAAACCTAACCTAACCTAACCTCCAAAAGAGTCTTCGCCTCTCCCCGTGCTCCCCTCCTCGAAAATCAAATACCGATTTTTCACAAGAAGCGAATGTAATCGGAAGTCGTAATCCCCCTCGGAAAAAAATAACGATTTCCAATTACATTCGCTTCTTGTGAAAAGCTTCTTTTAGAGTTTAGGTTAGGTTAGGTTTTGGGGGGAAGACGCAGGGGGGCGCAGCCCCCCTGCCTAAGCGCTTCAAACGCGAACGAAAAGAACAAAAATACTAATATTGTTCCGAAACTTTGAACTGCCATATTTGCTAAACCAAGGCCGTCTCCCATGAAATTTTGTTACATAGTTACTCGGTATGACCTGCCCTACAACATATCTGAAGCACATCGAAATCGGAGATGTGTGACCTAAAATGCATATTTACCAAAATATTATATTCTCTGTTGCTTATCGGCACGCACTTGTCAACCCGCACGTACAAGTTCGCGCAGATGAAAATCGTTCAGAAAAAAACATCCGCAACGGACACAAATTCATTTTTTATATTACATCAAAACCCTGACTTTCTAGACTTGCGACGCCTACTTCTATTTCGGTTTCTATTTCGCCTAGACGCCCTCAACTCTGGTCCGCGCTCATTGAGAGCAGTCATGAGAATTCGAGCTCGCGCACGCTACCATTTTTTCCCCTCTACTTACGCACACATAGATGCTCGGTTCATCCGTGTAACTCGGCAGCACCGACAGATAGACCGAGAGTCTATGTGTGCGTAAGTAGAGGGGGAAACCCGGTAGCGTGCGCGGGTTCGAATTCTCATCACTGATTGGAAGCCATAACGTACCAGACGCTGATTGAGCCTTCTCGGGACTGACGCCACCCCCGCCCTTACATTTCCTTTCTCGCACTCAACCGATGCCACTTTGCTCTTATAAACGTTCGAACGCGCAAAGTAACAACATCGGTGCAGCAGCGGCAGCAATTATGCTTCAAGACGGATATTTAAATAATTATATACTCTTTTGATAAAGAATTACATCTTTCCACTCGAACATTCTTGAACTTTTCTCTCCTCCTCACACAAATTCCTCAACAAAAAAAAAATTTCAAAAACACATTTTAAAAAAATTGTAACAAATTTGTAAAAAAATTTATAGGGTCATAAATCATGTTACATTTCTATCCCTCTAGTGGGCGTGACCAATCACCTCTAAAAAGAAGAGAAAACCACCCTGTTGTGGCATTGGCGCCAGAAGAGGTGGGGGGCCAGGTGGAGGGGGTTTATTTTGACGCGCCATAACGGGACACATACTACTGACGTCTAATGGAGTTTTTGTTCTGTGTAGGCTCTTTATTTATACATCTTTAAGAGCATTAGACAAACATAAAAATAAATAAAGAGTTAAAGGAAGAAAGCTGTTATTATTATATAAAAGTAAATTGCAATATATATATAATAAAATAAAATAGCGATATTAAGTGGACAAAAAGAAAATGGTTACTAATTTTTATAGAAAACTATTTGTTTAAATTTTTGTAATATGCAAGATACTTCAAATTTTAATAAATAAGAAATAAGCTTTGAAAATATATAAAGATATCCAAGACATGGAATCACACTCATGCACTTGCGTCAATTCATAATCTTTTTATATTTACTCGGACATCTGATTATGAGTTTCGAGTGCAAAAAGAGTGTGAACTTCCACAATTTAGCAAAGAGTTTTTTCTCATCTCTTTTTAATGTTTTCATATATTGTTAATCTGTTTATCTGGTAAATTTTAAACAATTTGCATATTTGTGCATTTCACTATTATAAATACATTGCACTGTAACATTACTGTCTTACATTGTAATATTTTTGAAGGCGGACATTTCAACGTTGCCGTAAGCTTGCAATAACATTTCAGTAATATTTTGCAACTATGACGCAATATTACAATGTTTCACTGTAAGATTTATGTGATGTTACTGCAATCTTTTGATGCTGTATAAGATAGTAATTTTTCTTTTTATACCTAAGTAATTACTCATAAAGATCTAAATTTAAGAATCAAAACGTTTGACTACATTTATAAATTGATTATTATATTTAAGAAAAACCTATACAAAACCTATATTGGCTTACATTTGTCTTAATATTCTCGATTTACGTTTTTATAAACCTATTTTCTTTCTTGAAACATGCATATATGTTTTCTTATATAAAAACATTTAATTAAGAAATAAATGTAGACCTACCGCTGTTACGTATGTAACTTCAGTCTCTCATCGAGTGGAAATCTAAATAAATGTTCCCCCGTTGAATATCATCCATTACAACAATTTCTGTAGGCACATTTGTCGTAAATTGTTTTCTTTTTCTGACTCATGTTTCTTTAATATACACTTAACTTTGATGTACACTTAACCTTATTGAGACCGGTCTAGTGGTCTCGCGACCTGAGTGCAGGGGCTGCAAACCCGGAGTTTTCGAGTTCGAATCCGCTCACCAAAAGATTTTTTCCGGGCCGGTCCCTTTCAATCGAGTGTATTAATTGATTGGCAAACAGAATCGAGACTCCAAAAATTAATTCGAGTGTAAGCTTGAATTTAATCACCTTCTCACAAGACGATCAGAATCACATCTCGAACACGAGCCCGATACAAACACGCTCACTGTGAAAGAAAGCGTGTATTGCGTAGTAGTAGGGACAAGAACTGCAGAAAAGCTAAGGAAATAGAAAGAGACAAGAGAATAAAGTAAAAAGGAGAAAATATGAATGTGGCCCGCAAAAATCGCACGACGGTTAAGGGGCACGTTAAAATCAAATGGCATAAAAAAAACTTAAACTTATTGAGATAAAACAAACTATCGCACTTTACATAAAATAAATTTTATATTACATAACACAAAACACTATTTACACATCACTTCGATATATATTGTTGCGAGATGCGGCGCGTGTCGTCCACGCGGTATAAGAAGATGTTCGTCAAACGATCGCTTTGAATGCTTTTGTTCGGGTAGCAACGGACTTTGTTTACGGCAAGGTTTAGGAGGAGCTAATCAAAAGCTGGTCTCGGAATCGACGAGAAGCTGGACGAACGGCTCGGGATTTTCTCGCGTATTTATCGCAGCCTTTGTAACGCGTTCGTGAATAAAGCTCTTGTGTGTTATACGCGGTGTTCCTTTCTTTCCGCGGAGCAAAGCAACGCGGCGGTGATGCTACAAAACGCGGTCGCAAATGCAACAATATATTTATACATATAATATATTTATACATATACATATAATCGAAAGACAACAAACTAAACTGTCAGCTCATCAGTGTTCCGGCTTATTTGAAAGATTTTTAAGCGGAATTTTGTTGATCTGAATAAGGCGCAAAGGGATGTTTTTGCTAAATTCGTGACTGAGTGTCAGAATGTCTTTTCCGATCAGATCGTGGCTGGAAACTGTGATGTTCTTCAGCATGAGATAAATCTTCAGGATCCGCGCCCGATTAAGCAGGCTCTGAGGAGGATCCCGATAGGAATGCGGGCTGAGGTGAAGAAGATTCTCCAGGAAATGACTAAGGGGTCATTGTAGAGTTTTTTGGCCCGTGAGTCTCCCCGGCAGTTATTGTAAAGAAAAAGGACGGCTCTTTGAGGAACTGTGTGGATTATCGTAAATTGAATGCGGTCACGATCAGGAATTCTTGTCTCCTTTCTAGGGTTGACGATCTTCTAGATCAGTTGTCCGGGAATGAATGGTTCTCCACTCTAGATATGAAAAGGAGATATTGGCAGTTGAAAATTCAACCAGAGGACAGGGAAAATACTGCTTTCTCGGTGGGGCTTAATGGCCTGTGGTAGTTCACGGTGATGCCTTTTGGCTTGTGCAACGCTCCAGCCACTTTTGAGCGCTCCATGAAGCGGGTTCTTCAGCAGTTGTTAACTAAGATTTGTTTGGTTTATTTGGATGACGTAGTTGTTTTTGGTAAGTTTTTTAAGTAAGGAAATAGCTAATTTGAGAGAAGTTTTTCTGAGGCTTAGGGCGGCTAATTTGAAGCTTAATCCTAAAAAATGTAATTTGTTTAGGAAGCAGGTAAAATATCTTGGTCATGTGATTTCTGTCGAGGGGATCTGAACGGATCCGGAAAAAATTGCAGCTGTGGCGGAGTGACCTGTTTTGCAAAATAAAAAACAAGTTCGCTGATTTCTGGGATTTTGTTTCTATTATCGTAAATTTGTGAAGGGTTTTTCTTTGATTACGAAGCTGTTGTTTGCTTTGACTGAAAACCAGGTTAAATTTGTTTGGACTGAGCAATATCGAGAAGCATTTGCGAATTTTAAGCAGACGTTGTCGTCTCCTCTTGTGCTTTCTTTTCTTCTTGAAGAAAGAGAGTTAATTTCGGACACGGATGCTTTAGGTCATGGTGTTGGCGCGGTTTTATCGCAGTTCAGCGGGGAACGGAGAGGGTCATTGCTTATTATAGTCAGATGTTGAGTAAAGCTGAGAGGAATTATTGTGTTACTCGGCGTGAGTTATTAGCGATGGTTGATTCGATAAGATCTTTCCACTATCTGTATGAGCGGAAGTTTTGAGTTTGTACTGATCATGCTTTCCTTAGATGGTTGATGTTTTTTAGAGATTTGGAAGGTCAGTTAGCTCGCTGGGCGGAGAGGCTTCAGCAGTATGACTTTGAAATAGCTCATCGGAGCGGTCGAGCGCATGGGAACGCGGATGGGCTTTCTAGGCAACTTTGTGCGAAATCTTGCTGCAGGTATTGTTTGAAAGTAGAGAAGAGAGATGCTTTGAAGCAGGAGAAATGGGTAGCTCGGATTGTTTTTGAGGGGGTTGCGTCTGTGGAGTGGCAAAGGGATCAGTTGGAAGATCAGGCCGTGTCGATAATTTTGTTGGAAAAAGAGAAAAGTTTTCTTCTTTCTTGGGAATAGGTTTCTGCTAGGAGCCCTTCTTCGAAGATTTATTGATCTCATTGGGACGCTTTGGTTGTTTCGGAAGAAATTCTGCATAAGAGATGGATAGCTCAGAATTTAAAGTCAAGTTTTCTTCAAGTAATTGTTCCTCAAAAAAGGGTTGAGCGAATTTTGGAGGAAGCCCATAATGTTCTTTCTGGGGGTCATTTTGAAATGAATAAAACGTTAAGGAAAATTCGCAAGCGGTTTTATTAGGCTTTGTGTAAAAGGGATGTGAAAAACTGTTGTAAATTGTGCAGTTTGTGTTGCAAAAAAAGGTTCTTCGGACAAGGGTTAGTTTCCGTTGCAGGTTTTTAATGCAGATGCGCCTTTTGAGAGGTTGCAAATAGACATTTTAAGTCCTTTTCCGGCGTCTTCTTCGAAGAATAAGTATCTCCTCGTAGTTGTGGATTGTTTTTCCAAGTGAGTAGAGGCTTTTCCGTTAAAGAATATTAGGGCGTCAACTGTGGCGGAAGTTTTGGTCAATCAGATAGTTTCTAGGTTTGGGGTGCCGTTGGAATTACATACGGATCAGGGTAAGAATTTTGAATCTCGACTTTTTCAAGAGTTGTCATGAATGTTTGAAATGAAAAAGATAAGGACTACTGCTCTACATCTGCAGTCTGATAAACAGGTTGAAAGGCAGCATCAGATACTAATGCAATATCTGTCTAAATTTGTTAATGAAAATCAGAGGAATTGAGATCGTTGGGTTCCTATGTTTCTTTTGGCTTTCAGATCTTCTAGGCATAAGGCTACGGAGGTTTCACCTGCTGAATTGAATTTCGGGCGTGGTTTGCGCCTGGTTAAATTTGTTACGAGGCTCTCCGCCGAATTATTGTTCAAGTTCTTCAGAGGATTATATTCGTGAGTTGGAGTCGAAATTGAAGAAGATTCATCGGGATGTTTGAGAGCGTTTAAAAATGAGATCAAACAGGCAAAGATGCGATATGATTTGAAAGTTCGGCACGTTCTTTTTGATGTTAGGCAGGAAATCTGGTTCTTTAATCCTCGCAGAAGCAAGGGGAAAACTCTAAAGTTGCAGAGAAATTGGGAAAGGCCTTACCTGGTTGTTAAGAAATTGAGTGATGTGGTATATTGTATTCGTTGCTCGGATGGGCACAAGAGTAGGGTAGTGAATGCAGATAAGTTAGCTTTATTTTGCAAAAGGTGGGAACACGCGTCGGAGCCCCGTGTAACCTAGTGAGAGTGTGTTTTTGTTTTTGTGTTTGAGATGTTGCGGGTATTTGGTTTTTTTTAATTACTTATTTTTTTAATTACTCATTAAGTACTCGTTTTCTTTTCTTTCCTTTCAGTTTTAACCTCGTTGCTACCCCGAGACTTTCCGTTTCGTCGTTGGACGTCGGAGGACATCTGCGTCGCGTCGAGTCGTTGCAAAGTTTTTGTCTTTAAAGCCGTGCTCAAAGTCCGCTTTACTCACGGTTTTGAGCGTGGTTTTCCGTGGATCTTTGGGTAAAGGCCGAGGCGGGGACTTGAGGTGTTCTTTTGGACGATGGGTCCACGTGAGTTTTCTTCCCCTCTTGTCCAAAGTCGGATTTTGTGGACACAGAAAGTGCCCCGAAAGGGATTCTCGTAAAGAATATCTCCGGTCAACCAGCTCATTTATTCTGGAACAGCAGTCTAGAAGAGAGCGGGAAGGTTGACTCCTTTTCGATCATCGGGACGATGATCTGGAAGAGAGAAGGGGCAGTGTTGCGAGATGCGGTCAGTATGCTTAGTTTTGTCTCTCTTACAGCACGCTTCAGCAAGTGGAGGAAATACGCACACAAGCAAGCAGCCGTGTACGTGTGCTCTCGACGCTTCGGCCGTCTTCGAGTAGAAGAAAACAGAAATATGTTTACTGTTTCCTTTTTTCGACATAGCTTTAGCGTACGCGGCTAGCGCGAGCGGCTAAGCTTCGTGCTAACAGCTGTTTATCATTTTTCGCCGTTTGTCTTCGTCCTTGCACCTATTTACTTACAGAAACATTTCGAATAAATAAAAAAATATTAACACCATAAAAAAAGAATTAAGAAAAATAAAACATATGTTATCCCGTGGGATCTTTCGGATGCCGCGAGGAGGGACGTCGGGAAGATACCAGAATTTTGTTAATAGAACAGTAGATTATTGTGTTGTCAAAATTACACTTTTATTGGTCAACTCGTGTTTACACTTTAATTCACCTTTGACTTTTAATTCTAAGTTCCCACAAGTGATGCTCTGTCGAGCAGAGCCTTCGGCCGCGACACGTCTCGGGATTATTCCGCCGACGCACAGG
>NW_018021736.1:0-1692 GCF_002006095.1 Pseudomyrmex gracilis
TGTGTCCAATAATTTGGTGTCGAATCGATCGGTGTCGAATCGTACTGTGGTCAAACGGAACACGCCCCCTCCGAATCCGTCGGTTGCAAGGTTAGATTGTGATCAAACGGAGACATATTTGTATGTATATCACGGCCGCCACCTTCTTTCACTGTTTAAAAAGGAAGGAACTAATCACTTTCCCCTTTGTTTCAGGGAACGGACTCACCAACCTGATGAACATCCAGTCTCCTGGTCCTCGCCGCTGGATTCCTTGAGAAGACCTCAGGACGACAGGAGAGAAGAAAACTAGAACAGCACTAAGCTGCAGTCTACACTTACCACTAACTGGGTAAGGATGTAATTCACTAAAACACTTAGTTTAAAATGTGTAATCACAAAAATAAGTTTATTAACACTTGTTATGAATAACAATGTTCTGGTGTTACAGAGTTGTATGTGAAACGCGTTATTAACAACCGTTTTTCTCGGTATCGCGATCTGTATTAATTTTGAGTGAGACGATGGTTCCGCGTCCGATTTCTTTGGATGCTCGTACAGCACTCATGCGCGGCGCGCTTGACCTTGCCAAGTCAGCTCGCTTCTCCTTTCAGGCGTTCACGCATGCGCAACATACTTCACAAACAAGCCTATCAAATTATTGATAAAACTTTGCTAAATCACTTTTCTATTTAAACCACATCTGTTCACAAAGTTTTATCCATAACTAACAACTTTACAAAAAATAAGTACAATTTTGAAAATTCCAATTATTGAAAATCCCTACTTGCAAAGTCTCACACCAAACTCAAGAAGCTCATTCCCGAAGTCTCTTTGATAATTCACTATTCCTTTTTCTGTTTTAGGCCGAGTCATCGATGGACAAGGACCCCAACCAAGTAAGTGTTAAAAGTTAGTAACACATTAATTATTGAAAACATTTGGTGTGAAACCTTCCCCATCGAAGCTCTTTCAAACCTCGGAATATCACGCATACTTCTAATCTTGCTTTTCCTTTACAGGTGCTGTCAATTCCTGAAGACCTACCGAATCTAAGGTAAGTATACAACTCTAATTATCTGCCAAACCCGCAGTAACGCTTTAACTAACATAGCTAAAGACGCTCGCAGAGTATTAACAATAATTGTGTTTTCCGCAGGAGTTAGTCTCCGATGATCCTGACCACGGACAAGGTTAATACGTCAAAAAGACATTATTGGTAATATTTCCACAGACGCTTCATCTAAAGAAGAATAACACGTATGCAAAGTCTCACCAATAATTACCAACGCAAACCCTTTTTCTTTTAAGTCGAATCATGCTTCGGCGATACATCGCACTGAAGTACACAAAACGTCACGAATTATAAGAGATATTGTGCCCCATTGTTTCTTATACCAAGACCTTACAGTATACGCAATCCCATCAATAATTATGTTTTAATTTTTTCATCTTGGGCTAGTCCGTTGTCAGGATTTGCATTGGACCATGATTGGATCTGCCCGGCAATTATGGAAACTATTTCCATCCTTCACTTAACATTCCCGAAACCTTTTGCTAGGCCGAATCTTACCAATAACTGAGTCACTCAAGTGAGTTAGTTCCGATACCCACAAACGACGTTATGCATCCAACACTTGTAATTATAAGTCAAACTCTCCGTATGTATTCAACTACTGATAACACAGCCACACAAAAAAAAAAAAATTTTTT
>NW_018021736.1:2212-33156 GCF_002006095.1 Pseudomyrmex gracilis
AACCCCGACCCGATAGGGTTTAATGGACCTCGGATTCGGATTCAGCGACCCCAAAAACATATAATAAACATGGTCTGATCCCCAGGCCAAAAAAATTTTTTTTTTGTGTGTGGCTGTGTAATCAACAACCTGGGTAAGTCTCAGCAATAATTCACAATTTTACTTTATACTAACTTTTCTCTTTTCTGTTCCAGGTAGCTGCCAGACTATTCCGGAGGAGATAGTGTCTAACTCGGATGGACGGAGTTAGTTTCAACGACCCGAACTAAGAGAGAGAGTATGATCATTTATCAATTTTAATTATTGTTCTTATTTTGCCGGTCAATTTCCCCTGGAACGAGTAGTCAATTAATGCAGATACTCTACTTCCAACTTGGGTTAGTCTTAACAGGTAAGTACTTAGCCCAAAACTAACCTTCCTATTATTGCTGAAACCCAACCAGATTATGCACAAAGCTAAGCTAAACCAATTTCCGGAGTTTCACCCATAATTCAACATGTTAAACCCCAACAAGTGTTAAAATATCAGTTTAACGAGTAGACCCGCTCTTTATGGGCTTCTCTAAAAGAAAATAAAATAAAATGTTATTTGATTTTGTTACTAGAAAATATGGGCATTATGCACCCCGGATTCCTTTCGTAAGAATATATATAAGAGTAAAACACATTGTGGAATCCGCTCTGACAATAAAATAAAATAAACTCTTCATTATCATTTAATGTCTTATACTGGTTTGAGTGTTCTTATTTCAACACTCCTGGTCACTTTTGGTGGTTGCCGGCTGCTGCGCTGACTCCACGACACCCGATGCCTCCTCCTGTGCTGGAACTGGAGCGTCCAAGCCCGTCGGTTGCAAGGTTAGGGTTAGGTTTTCACGGGGAAAAAGTGCTTGCCCGTTACAAGTTACAATAATATAAGATACAAACAAAATATTTTATGCGTCTTAAATGTTTATTTGGGCTTTGACCAAAACGCTTGGTTTTGCATTGACCAGACATTTCTAAGAATGCCCGTGCTTCGAGCTTTGACAATTACATGTTCATAAAATATCATGAGACTGTTCTTTTTCACTTCATTTTTTATACTAGGTTTTACTAAAGATATCACGTCTTTTTTTTATCAATATATATTGTCACAACCATACATACGAGTATCTTTTTTTTTATAGAAAATCTTTAAATTGTATTCACCAATAAATCACTCAATCATATCTATATAAATTGTCACATTATAGTAACGCAGACATAAAATTTGTCATATAACATGTTACATTATTGTTATCTTGTTGTTGCCAGTAACGGACTATATAGATAGATAGATAAATAGATAATGTTTTTTGATTCCCCTTAGGGTTACAATATCTTACACAAAAAAAACTTACATCTACTCTTACAGCTAACTTACACAAAAAAAACTTACATCTACTCTTACATCTACTCTTACAACTAACCTTACTACTACCTTAAAACTATAAAACCTATATACACACACACGCACTCGCTTTACCCTACTCTACGCAATGTGGACCTCCTCTTCCGGCAATCAACTCTATCCAGCTACTCCGCCATTGGTTTTCATACATTCTTCACTCTTATCCATACAATTACACAATTCTTTCCACACATCCATTCACTCAACTCCCACTCACTCAACTTTCATCTTTTTTCTCCTAATCACTCCTCTCCTTCCCCCTGTCCTACCTCCTTTTCCCCTATATTCCTCCAACTTCCTTAACCATCCTTCACCCTCCCCCAACACCACTTCAATCATATCCTCCCAATTCCCTTCCGCCCCCCATACCCCACAATCCTCCCACACATGTCTCCAACCCTCCTCCACTAATCCACACATTCTACACACCTTTTCTTTTTCCCTTTCTCAGTATCTACTTTCTTTCTCTCGTTCCCCAACCTAAACCTAGCCTAGCCACCCTCTGACATCTGCTTTCTCCCCACCCCTTTTTTAAGTACCCCGGCACTCCTTCCTTCTTAATCCTCCCGTACCATCTATTGTACCTCAACCTTTCAATCCTTTTCCATCTCTCCTCACTCTGTATCCTCCTCTCCTTCTCTATCAACCGCTGAGCTCTCCATTCTCCTGCCTCTTTACTTTCTTTCATCTCCGCTATCCTTACTCCTCTTTCCTCATAATATTTTATCCTGTCATTGTCCCACTCAGACAACCCCTCCCCGCCCCCTTTCTACCCTTAATCTTCTTTAAACATAGCCTCGCTATTTTGCTACCCTCTCCTCTTTTCAATCTTTCTTCAAATCTCCAAGCCTTTTACCCCGCTCTTCCCCTTAATAAATCCTTCTGGACTTCTTCCCTTACGATATACGCCGGAGTCCTCTAAACTACTCCCAATAACCACCTTATATATCTATTTTGTAACCTCTCCAAGCTATTCCATTCCCTCCATCCCCATATCTCCACCCCATACCTAACCACTGACCAAACCAATACGTCGAACAACCATAACCTTCTACCCCAATCCCCACCAAACCTCCTCTTCCCAATCCCCCACACCTGACGCATAATAGCCGCCCCTTTTTTTACCCTCTCTTTTATCTGCGCCTCCCTCCCTCCGTTCCTCTGAAACACATACTCTAAATATTTGTGAATTCCCTCACCTCCTCCAATCTCTCCCCCTTCCACCATTATTCCAGTTTTTTCTCCCTCCTCCTTCCCCTCCTAAACCTCATCACTTTTGATTTATTTACGTTGACTTCCAAACCTTTTCCTGCCAGATATTTCTCCATCCCTCTCATCATTCCCCTCATCCCTTTCTCCTCCTCCGCTAACAGCACCAAATCATCCGCATACGCCAATACATAAACCCTTCTTCCCCTTACTTTTACCCCACCCCATCCGTTCCTACCCAAATAGTCCTCCATATCCGCCGTCAACAGATTGAACAGATACGGGCTCAGCGGGCATCTCTGCTTTACCTCTCTACCTGTCCAAAATTCATTCCCCATCTCCCCCTCTGCCGCCACCCTATTCCTCGTCTTCCTATATAAGTCTCCACACCTTCCCACTAATCCCTCTCTCACCCCTCTCTCCCTCATCGCTCTTAGCAAAGTCTCCCTATTGACCGTGTCGAAGGCCGCCCTCAAATCTATAAATAACGCAATGAACCCACCCCCCTTCCTACTTAAATTTCTGCTAACTAGGTACTTCAGCACATAAATGTTATCTATTGTATCCCTTCCTTTCCTGAACTCCGCCTGGCTCTCTGGAACCAAATTCTTTCCCTCCACTTCCTCCCTTAACCTTTCTGCTAAAACCTCCGCATATACTTTATACAATGACCCGGCCAATGTCACCCTTCTATACTCCTCTACCTTATTTCCCTCTCCTTTTTTCAGCACTGGCACCACTATCCCCTCATTCCACTCATCGATCCACCCCTCTCCTGCCCGAATCCCCTTACATATATTCCACACCCATTCCTGCATATTTCTTCCCCCAAACTTCCACACCTCTGCTGGTATACCATCCCCCCTGGTGCCTTCCCTACCCTTAATTTTTCAATTGCCTTTATACTTTCCTCCCTTCCTATATCCTCTTCTCCTTCCTCCCTCTTTCTTCTTTCCCCTCTCACCACTTTCCAGTCCACCCCTCCCAACTGCTTCTTGAAATAATCCTCTTACTCTTCTATCTCAATCCCACTACCCCCTCTTCTCTTCTTTCTTCTTTCTCTATTCACCTATTCACCACTTCCCACACCTGCCCCATCGCTTTTGCTTTTTTCACCACCTCCTTCCAAGCTCTGTTTTCTTTCTCTCTTTTTCTATAACGCCTTATATTTTTTTTTCTTATACTCCTCCTTATATTCTCTTCTCTCCCTCCACCTTTTTAACTCCCTTCTTACATTCTTCTTTTCCTCCTTACATTCTTCATCCCACCACCCCCTTCTCCCACTCCCTACTTTCCTTACCTCCCTTTCTCTTAACACAGTTCTTATTCTATTTTTCATGCTTTCCCATTCCTCCTCAACTCTCCTTTTCTTTTCCCTCATCTCCTTCTGCATCTCCTCCATCCATTTTCTTTTTCCTTTTTCCGTCCATATTATCTTTTTTATTTCATCCTTCCTTATGTCCCGTTCTCTGCTTCCAGTCCCCCCTTTTTCCACTTTTGATCCAGATCACCATCGGATAATGATCCGAATCCACTTGATCCCCTATTCCCATTTTCTCCACACATTCTTTCGTGCTTACTTCTTCTAGCACATAGTCAATCACTAACTCCCCTCTTCCACTCGTGTAAGTCTATTCCCCCTCCTCGTCTTTTTTAGTGTCTCTGTTCCATATTACCCAGCCTAGTTCCTCAATCCTCTCCAACAATAATCTTCCCTCCGCTTTCACTTTCTTATCCTTTGACCTCCTACTCCCTTCCTCCTCCTCTTCTCTTTTACCCCTCATTTTTTCACCTTTTTCCCTTGTCCTTGCATTAAAATCCTCCCCACTATTGTCTTCACTTTTTCATTCCTCCCCTCAGTAACGGACCGTAGAAGTATTTCATTACAGAGTTATATTGCATAAATAAGAGAAAATTATATAATCTCAATTTAAATCAAATATAACAATTGTTACATTACATGTTACTCCCATGTTATGTAGCGGTTATATTTTGTGTTTGCTGAGTATGCAAATACAGTTATAGCAAATCATATTTTGATCTCAATTCCTGTTATTAATTTAGAGAAAAAAAGTTATGATTTAAACGATTTATTAAATTTTATTTTTTCTTAATGGTGTGAATTATATAACAATTTATGTAAAACTTTTAAAAGGAATGATATTTAAAAGAAAATTAACAATAACAAAAAAAATACTTATCATTTATTTTCTATTATTTTTATCAAAAGATGGGAAAGTAATACTAGCAAACAAATTTAATTTACGTGCTGTACCCACGATTAAAGTGTCAGTTAGTCAGTAGATGGACAGCTGTATAAAGTAAAAAATGCCAAACAAGTATTTTATACGTCCCGGCTTTAAACATAATTTTTAAAAACTTTATTTTTACTTACCTGCTTTAAAATATCTTAAATTACATTATTTTAGACTTACCCTGCCTTGTTTTAAAACTAAATTAATTTATACTTACGGAGCCCAAAATTATCTATAACTAATTTATTTTATACGTCTCTGTTTTACAAATTATTGAAAGAAATTAACTTTCTAAGTACTTTTTTCTATTTTCAAACTATATTAACATTATTAATTACATACTTATCCTGTTATTTTACATATAATACATTGAACAGACTTCATTAAAAAGTTTGTAAACGCACCTTAAGCCTGAGCTTGCGTGCTACACGTTACGTTCCGTAAAAGCACATTTAGATTCTGGTTCTTCGAGAGACAACGCGACACTCGCGCAGTCTTATCGGCGTTTTCACTTTCATATCTCGAAATCTACAAGTCGTACGGACTTCTTTTATGGCTCATTTAAAAGCTGCACACACACACACACACACAATACTTTTTCTCTTTACATACATTATATTGTCTTAATTTTTTTTATTTAACGCAACACTTAAATATACCACAAAAATACGTAACATCTTATACTTACTAACTAATACATATAAATAAACACTAAAAAATATATTAATTCCAAATAACATTAAATATACATAAGTACAGTAGGCGTCAATGAGTCGTTTCGTAGTTCCGGGAGCTAGGGGTAAAAAAACAGTATTCCCTAGGAGTGAGTTCTGCTAACAGGGCGCCGCACTAACTAACTGTAGCAGATTTCGGTAAATTGACCAATTACAGTATTTACTGCTAGGGAATACCGTCCCTTTTACCCCTAGCTTCCCGCGTCCACAAAACGATTCATTGACGCCGACTGTACTATAATATATACTTAACAACTAATACACAACTTAAATATACAACCGCTAATATATTGTATTTACTTAATATAAAATATATATAACCGCTAACATTTACTCTCATAATTTTATATGCACAAATAAAGCATACTGAACAACTTATTTTGACAACTAATTCACAACTATTAAATAAAAATATAACACCAATAACTTACATAAATTTTTCTTTTAACGATAAAAGCAAAAGACGTTATGGAGCATCGAATCTTAGTCACCAAAGACATTTACAAGCCCCACATCAATCTTCGAGGCGATGTGCGCGTTGAGCCGGATATTGACTCAATTTGTATCTCTTGTACGACATTGGAACCTTACTTGTGCAATCCAAAGTTTGATTTGCTAACTGATTCTGGAAAAGTACTAAAATCGTTCAATACCAAATATTACGTATATATAAACAAACGCGCGGAACTTGTCCCTGTCGACGACACCGACGATCGCGCGATATGCTATAAAGAGATCACCCTCGTTAACAGGAACAAGGCCGCTCCTCGGATCCGGATCCGGACAAAGTGTGGTACCAAATAGATTTTGGTTACCTCGACAACACCTCAATATATGTCCTGTTTTAGTACGATCTTGACGCACCTAACTTGCGCAATAGAAACACGCAGGGAACCGACAACCAAATCAATCTTAATAATGTCACAGAACTTGGAGCAGTTCGTCGCTTTTTTATAAATCGTTTTATTCTTCCGGCAGTGTGAAATCATTTACCTTTGTTATCTAAAACCGCCAATACCGGCATAATGTCTGCAACTGAATTAACTTCGCAACGATACGCAATTTATCGTACAGAGTGGCGCGATTTTGCAAACGGAGTTACAGCGCAGCTATGTTCGAGCGATCTTCACGCTGAATGCGGCATAACTATAATTTAGAAGTAGTTCTCCTCCGGCCGCCTCCTACTACCACGCGCCAGCAGCCCGAGATTTAATCCATATATCGGCACGGTTACCGATGATACATATCGACGCGGTTACCAATAATACAGACAGGCATATGTAATCATACAACTATCGTGAACATTGAAAAGAGTAACTCTGCATTAAAAGTGACTTCAATAATTTATATCAAATATTTATTTATTTAATTATTACGTGATATAAGAAACTATTATAAGGGGTTATAATAACCTTAAAAAATTGAAAAGACTGATATGTCAAAATCGTTTGTAGTTTATAAAATGAACATTTTTCGAAAATGACCAAAAGTTTTTTCTTGAAAAAAAACAAAGAAATAAATTTCTAAAATGGCTGATTACTCTCCAACTGAAATTGTAGATATGATTTTGATTTTAGGAGAGTGTCGAGGAATTTATGTTGATGCAGCCGCACTTTATATTGAACGTTATCCAAACAGACGGCACCCGAGTAACTTTACTATCCAAGATCTTACTCGTAGGGCTCGGGATGGACAACTCCGTCGAGAAAGTCGTCATCACGAATATGGAGAAAATGACAATCACGTTGTTACGGTCCTTGTATAAATCCACCTTAATCCTCACTATAGTTCTCGGCATAAAAAAAACATGGAATACCAAAATCAACAGTTCTTAGAATTCTCCATGCCCAGAGGTATCATGTTTACCACATTTCACTAACTCAGGAACTAACGCTTCGGCACTTCGCAGAACGTCTTCAATTTGGCACTGGGCCGTACAGAATCCAGAGTTATTTACTTT
Organism: Pseudomyrmex gracilis; assembly: GCF_002006095.1. NCBI lineage: Eukaryota > Metazoa > Arthropoda > Insecta > Hymenoptera > Formicidae > Pseudomyrmex > Pseudomyrmex gracilis. The sequence continues at coordinate 9,803 of NW_018021736.1, forward strand.
TGGTATGTTTTCAGATGAGGCAACATTTAAAAATACTGGAGAACTAAACAGACATAATAGCCATTACTGGTCAGATGTGAATCCACACTGGCATAGAGGCGTTGATAACCAACATCGTTGAAGTCTACGTTTGGTGCGGGATCGTAAATGGTTATCTTATTGGCCCTTACTTTTTTGACGGCAATGTATATCAACATAATTTTTTAGAATTATTGAGAGACCATTTAACTGGCTTACTTGAAAATGTTGATTTGGAAACAAGGCGAAGAATGTGGATACAATTAGATGATGCAACACCGCATTTTGCACGGATTGTAAGAACATTTTTAAACGAACAATACCCAAACCGGTGGATTGGACGCGGAGGTCCCATTGCATGGCCTTCTAACTCACCTGACCTAACTTCACCTGATTTTTACCTTTGGGGATTTCTGAAAAACGTTTGTTTTGAACAGCAGCCAACAACAAGACAAGATATGATGGAGCGCATAAGAAGAACTTGTGCATCGATTCCAAGAAATGTCCTGCTTTCCACTGTAGCACATTTTTTGCGAAGATGTCAATTGTGCATTGAAGCAAATGGTGCTCAGTTTGAGTACTTACTTAATGGCTAAGTTACCAGTCAAAAGTGAGAGGCAAGGGGACTCACTCTAATCAAGCACCTCGAATCGTGAGAGGCAAGGGGACTCACGCTAATCTAGCACCCCGAAAGGAACATAGTCCTATTACGTCCACGTCGTTGTTCCTGGGTAGCGCAAAAAATAGGAAGTTAGCGCACTTAACATGTGAGATTTAATTGTTTCAAGAAAAATAAGCGACTAAACCTGCTGGTAAATATGATTTCTAGGTAATGGGTGAGTTAAGGGATAGGTTAGCTAGCTTGTGGTGTAGAATCAAATAATCTTAAGAAAAATAAGCGACTAAACTCGCTGTTTCCAGGGTCTAGTGGGTAGGACTACTTGCAATTTGGTAGAGATGGTTTCTTGTAGGCATTGGGTGAATTATCAAAGGTTTTGCTTACAAAATACCTCTGACCTTAACACAACCTTCAGAAACGAGTCGAAGGTCAAAGTAATAATTGGTACTAGGACATAATCCTCTCCATCTCATGCAACGTTTGTCGGAAATATTTGGCTGTTTTTAAACTCTAAACACCTATTTTTCAACATTTTTAGCAAATATGGCCTTTATCTGACCTGGCCGTGACCTTGAAAGATTCAAAAATATTTCTTTTCAGTGTAAAGTTTCTCGCTCTTTTCAAATCTGGGATCAAAAAAACATGTTTCCTTGCATACCTCCTGTTTTTAACCTCTAAATATCCATTTTTCAACATTTTTGGCAAATTTGACCTTTATTTGACCTTGCTGTGACCTTGAATAAATCAAAAATGGACATTTTAAGAGTGAAATTTCCAGCCCTTTTCAAATCCAGAGTCAAAAATAGGTGTTTCCATTTAAAAAAATCACTTTGACTTTGAAATGACCTTGAAAATAGGTTCAAAGTCATGGCTATTGATACCATTAGTTGACCCCCTTTGCCCCCTACAACTTTTGTCTAAAACATTTTGTTGTATCTTACCAACATTCCGAGATATTTTTCATTATAGGTTAAAATGATCCAACTTGTATATCTTTGACAGAAGAACATTTTTGAGCGCACCCTATAAAATAAAATCTAGCGTAACTGCTTCAAAATTATATAAAATAATTGTTTGTGTCATTCTTCTTATCTTTTCATACACACACATTATTTGTTAGTATCATTATTTTGTTAAATTTTTAAATACACATACAACTATATATGTATATATTTACATATATAAACATTATAATATTGCCTTACTAGTTTTTATTTTTGATGTTTTAAAGAAAATTTAACGCTAATTATACAAATATAGTATAGTGTTTAATTTTTTATTCTTAATATTTAAATAATGTTTAAAAATATTTTAATAATTAGTATGACGTTTATCTATTGTCATGGTTTTTTACTCTCTTACCTAAATATATTTTTTACTTTCTTACACTTACCGTAAGTAAGTTTCTTATATCACGTAAAATTATATCACGTAATAATTAAATAAATAAATATTTGATATAAATTATCGAAGTCACTTTTAATGCAGAGTTACTCTTTTTAATGTTCACAATAGTTTTATGATTACATATGCCTGTCGGTATTATTGGTAACCGCGTCGATATGTATCATCGATAACCGTGCCGATATATGGATTGAATCTCGGGCCGCTGGCGCGTGGTAGTAGAAGGCAACCGGAGGAGAAATACTTTTCCTCACGGCGCACGATATGGTGCTCCGCATTGTACCAACACTGGACCGAACGCCAATCGGTCAATTTAGAGACAGGACTTTTTCAACTTGTATCGACGGTCGACGACGCAAAGATAATCCCGATAACAGTTTACTCTAAAATTCTTCCTGTACGTTGGATGACATGCATTAGATTTCTGTTTTATGTTAACATTGATCCGCCCGCCGCGGATAATCCGGACGATATCGCTCGCTATCTTTTACAAATTTACGCGAGCTGGTCGTGCGTACATTTGTCACCGGTATCTTTAGGAACCCCAGATACAATCTTACCGAACAACACCAGCGACCCAAGGAAAGAACAGTTTGGTAATCCGGACTCTGAAAAGAGTCCTCCAATGGAGGCATTTTCCACAGAGTCAGGATATGCGGAGGTCATGTCTCCGTACCCAGTAGGGGGTAGGTGCGCGGTCGTAGTCCAAGCAAAGGAGGACTAGAAACAACGAATAAAGGCGTCAGACGTTCCATTGGCTGAAGAAGGTCAACCAATGAGAGAGGAGAATGCGCCGGAGGAGCTGCGCAGAACATCAGGAGAAGCCGAACGTGTGTATAATACATGAGGAGTCGGCAAAGTGTAGCAAAACCTGGAACTTTATCTATTTTTATTTTAGTGGTAGTTTTAAGATTGTAAGGACACTGCGTAGCAAATAGTATGTAAGAATCGTTGCGTAAATGTCGGGTTTTAACTTGCGCACATGGTGCTGCACAGTAGGTATGCGAAGTAGCGAAAACGCCGGGAAGGGCGGAAATAAGAAGTTTTGTTTTCTTTCTGTTATTTTTTCTTAATGTCGTGCGCAACGTGTTTGAAACATTTAGTTTTGTTCGTAAATAACTATAGTAAAGGACAACAGTGAGGCTTAAACAAATTTTATTTTTTGATTTTTTGTTTTAAGTACGCTTTAAAGCGCAGTCGGATATAGCCTTAAATGGCACGAAAAGTTTTAAATTTAAGTCAAGTTTTGTTTTTTATGTAAAGCGACCCTAAAGGGTAAAGTATAAGAGCTCTTGAACGCGGGAGTATACTCATTATACACACAAACACTGAAACAGCCGAAATGCACGATTGGTGTAACAATCGGGTTCAAGAAAACCTAGGATCTTTTCTAAATTCACAGCAAATAAGTAACAACGTGTGTAAGACACGTAAAGGGTTCAAAATTGTAGTTTCGGAAAGTTTAAAGCATCTAGGGTTTTTCCCCTAGATCGCGCTAAATTGTATATTAGGCTTACGGGATTAACGGGATCAAGTTTTGGCACTTAAAATGTACATATAAAATAGTTTTGGTATTAGGCAAGTCGTTTAGGAAAATTCTCATAGAATGCAAAGTTGTAGGTAACACACACACACACACACACACACACACACACACACACACACACACACAAACGCACTATTCAAAGAAGAGAATTAGCAAATTCTCTTTTTTGAATGAATGTAAAAAAAAAGAACACTCGTCTAGGAGAAAGGTAAGTTCACATGGTAGCGGGTAAGGCTGAAGGAACCCGTGTGAACAAAATCGAGCGAGAAAAGAATGATCTACGAACTTTCACGAACGCAGGATGCGTTTAACATAGCCGTCGCGAATAAAAAAAGGTTTGAGCACTGATATCGCTAGAATATGTGTAACAAACATATTATAAACATTAGTGGTAGTTGTATAATAACTGTAAGTTTATATTTTGTGGAAATATATATAGTAGAAACATACTTATGAGAAAATAGTGAGTGTGAGACTTACCTTTCTTGGACGTTGCTATCCTGTTTGAAAAACCTGAAAATAAAGGGAAGGAGGAAGCATCGAGAGGGAAGGATGGACGATGGTGCTAGCTCGTCCAAAAATAAGCACCTGGCGACCGTGGAACCTGAAATAAGTGAGTATTTTATTTAAAACTAATCAAAATTCCGGTTACAACCTAACGCGCAACCCGCCTCCGAATGCATCCAGCCAATACTTGATGTCAACAGAGCATTCACCTTTGGCTACTTTTTGCAACAAATTGCCAACTCCGCCGCCCGTGCATTCTCCAACTGCGAACAAGTCAGAATTTGCGGCACTATAACTACAGACAAACTCGCACGCACTTTGATTCTTGATCCTAAAACCACATTTGCAATTATTTGTCGTATGAGAATAAATCGTATTGCAAAACGACGTCGACGGCGTAGTCAACTCTTTGAAAGCGCGACTTGGCCGATACGTGCAGATATTTCCCCATCGACTCTGCGACGTCACGGGTGAAAACTGGTACACGTGGCAGGTTGTCACGCTCACCTGGCACGTCTCGAAGCAGTGCCGATCAGTAACGATACAAGTCCAAGAAGCTCAAAAGACCCTACTCGCATTAAAGAAAAAAATACGCTCTCGCCTACAATTGGGTAATCGAATAGATCGCAATCGTTTGCTTCCTAACAAATACCAACCAACCAGACACGATCAAGAAACGGGCTTAGATTGCAGTAAAGCAGCCGACGACGTACCAGGAGCAGTGGTAGCACCGTTATTACCAGCCAACGACGACGTTAACGCCAACGCCAATACCAATGTTAACGCCGATATTGATACCAACGCCAACAATGCCATAATCAAAAAACGTATTACTAGCGTAATTACTCCACTCTCTTTTCCGCCTTCCCTCCTTTCCTTTCCTCCATCTTTTTCTTTCCTCTCACCTCTCCCATCACCTCCGTTTTCATCACCTCTTTCATCATTTCCTCTCCCATCATCTCCTCTCCCATCACCTCCTCTTTTATCATCTCTGTCATTATCTCCTCTCCCATCACTTCCTCTCCCATCATCTCTTTCATTATCTTCTCTCCCATCACCTCCTCTCCCATCATCTTTTTTATTATCTCCTTTCCCATCATCTCTTAAATTATCTCTTCTTCCATCACCTCCTCTCCCATCATCTCTTTTCCCATCACCTTCTCTCCCATCACCTCTTCTTCCATCACTTATTCTTTCACCTTCTCTTTCTTCCCCTCTTTCCCATCATTTTTGTTCCCATCACCTTCTCTTCCATCACCTCCTCTCCCATCTCATCTCCTTTCCCATCACCTCCTCTCCCATCACCTCCTCTTCCATCACCTATTCTTTCACTTTCTCTTCCTTCCCCTTCTCTTTTGTCTTCTATTTTATCTCTTCTACTTTCACCTTACCTTATTTCACCTTGTCATTCCGACTCGTTTGTAGTTTGCTCGAAAAAGGATTATAAACAACAAGACGACAACGACAGTGATTGTCCGCTAGTCGTTTTTCTCAGGTCTTCCTCAAATAAAGCGCCACTATCTCCCAGATTCCAAACAAGATTCCAAATTCAAAACCTTAAAAAAAAATAAGATTAAAAAGACAAAAAAGCAACAGCAGCAACAAAAATCTATAATGTTACGCAGAGCTCTTGCCACTACGTCAACTATTTCTGTAATTGCTCCACACAGTAAATTTACATACAATTGAGATCTAATAGCGTACGCTCTTGCAGCGACAAAAAAACAGAGTTTTGTTTGCCCTCGACGTACGACAATCTCGTACAAAATAACCTTAATTTATATAAGCGGCATACAACCACAGATCTAGCCGCCAGATTGGAAAAACTGGTCTTTCGCGCGTTTATAAATCCGCCGCGAGTAGTCGAAACGCATCGCGACGATCTTGATTTACTCAAGACCAGATTTGAGCAGCTAGACGTTCGCCAAATGACGCGACATCCTTGACGTGCCAGATTGTTATCCAGCTCTTCCTCCAACTAAATCGGGACACAAAAACAAAATGACAAATTCTTAATAACATCAAAGAAACAAAACCAAAAACACCGCACACGCCGCCCACATAATTGTTACACATATAAATAGTCAAACATACATAAACAATATTTACATATATAACCACATAAGCTGCATCTGATTGCATTCACAGACTGCGGAAAATCTAAAAAAAATATAAAATTTCCAAAAAAAATAAAAACAAAAAACCCCAAAAAAAACAAAACAAAACCAACAAAAAAACAAGACTCTCTGAAGAACACGCACCTTTGCGCGTTTATGTGCCGACCCCACCTCCCCGCGGTGACAATCGGGCAACGTCGACCACCAACTTTCCTATTTGTGCTCGACGGCAAACAGGGCTTCGGTTTTAACAATTATATACTGAAAATACATCTCAAGTAATTTACACAGTAGAACGTGAGAAACAATATAAAAAGAATACTATTTCAGCGCTAACAGTTAAGTTACAAACAAGTAGGAGCGGCGCACTTGGACACTGTTCAAGGCGTCTCATAGAACGGTGTTAAATAAACGCCATTCGAAACAAATATATCGCTTTACTGTACACACGCTTTCGCAATAGCAGCTGTTTACTGTCAATAAAAATGAAAAATACTTCACAATACTTCATAATATTTTAAAATATCTCAGTATACTTAAGAATACTGTAACTTTCAAAATTACATTGATCGGATTACTAAATACAAATTTTCAAAATTTTCAAACATTCATACTTTCCAAACTACTGGAGATTAAGAGTCCGATTAAATGATCTATTCGATAGCTTTTGTTAAAATCTACAACTTTTGTCTAAAGCTTTTTCTTAGCCCATCACTTTTAAGCTTACTAGAATTATTTGAACATTTATAATTTCTAAACAGACCGTGGGTTAAAGCTAAAATTCTACTTGTAGATAACTCTAGACCAGGCCTGTCGTCTGGCACACCCACAGACGTAGCCCATAAATTGTTGATTAAAAAAAGTCTTGAAAACTTTCATTATTTATGTAAACTACTAAAAATCAAGGGTCGGATCATATGACCTTTTCGTCTTGTCTTGTCGAGATCTACAACTTTTGTTTGAAACAGTTTGCTAACAACACTCATTTTTACAAAAAAAATTTATAACTCCTAAAATATTTAAGATAGAGCTTCAGATTATAATACCTTTTTAATAGATCTCATCGAGACTTACAACTTTTGTATAAACTATTTTGCTAACAATATCCATTTTTACATTAAAAAAATGCATACATCCTAAAATATTCAAGATACAGCTTCCAACTATAGTTTTGATAAAACTCGTAGAAATCTACAACTTTTGTATAAAGCATTTTGCTAACACCACCCATTTTTACATAAACAAATAAAAAAACATTTATACCTTTTAAAATATTGAAGATAGAAGGTCGAATTATAGGACTTTTTGGATAAAGCACGTTGAGATCTACAACTTTTGTCTGAAGCATTTTGCTAACAAATGACATTTTTAAGTAAGAAAACAAACCACTTTATAACTCCTAAAATACTGATAATAGAGCTTTGAACCATAGGATTATTTCGATAGAACTCGTCGAGATCTACAACTTTTGTATAAAGCAGTTTGCTAACAAATAAAATTTTTAGTTAACAAAAAAATAAAAATTTATAACTCCTAAAATACTAAAAACAGAGCTTTGAATCATAGGACCTTTTGGATGAACCACGTCGAGATCCACAACTTTTGTCTGAAACAGTTTGCTAACAAATGAAAATTTTAATTAACAAAAAAGCATACCAATTCATAACTCCTAAAATATTAAAGATAGAAGGTCGGACTATAGAACCTTTTCGATAAACCTTGACGAGATCTATAACTTTTGTCTGAAGCACTTTGCTAACAAATAAAAGTTTTAGTTAACAAAAAAACAAAAAAATTCATAACTCTTAAGATATTAAAGATAGAGTTTTGGACCATAGGATCTTTTTAATAAATCTCGTTGAGATCTACAACTTTTGTCTGAAACATTTTGCTAAAGAATTACATTTTTAGTTAACAAAAAACCAAAAAAATTCATAACTAACTTATTGAAAATAGAAGGTTAAAACCTTCTCAATAAACCTCATCGAGATCTACACCTTTGTATAGAGCATTTTGCTACCAAATAAAATTTTTAGTTAACAAAAAACAAAAAAATTCATAACTCTTGAGATATTAAAGATAGAGTTTTGGACCATAGGATCTTTTTAATAAACCTCGTTGAGATCTCCAACTTTTGTTTGAAACATTTTGCTAACAAATGAAATTTTTAGTTAACAAAAAAACAAACAAATTCAAAACTCCTAAAATATTAAAGATAGAGCTTTGGACCATAGAACCTACGTTATGATGAATTAATGTACTTATGTTGGAAAATTATTTTACCTTTGGTTTTAGTATATTTTATAGGGGTTGTTGGTGTTAAAATTTTATTAATAGTTATAATTTAATTTAATTTAATAAGTTAATAGAAAATTAAAATTTCTTTAGTATGTTTTCAAGACATAGGCTTGTTTCAAGTTCATTAACTTATTTTTTGAATATATATTTATCTCATAAATTTCTAGTTAGTGAAAATGATATTATTACTGAAAAATATATAATACCTGTGATTTGTCTTAATAAATCTCGTCGATGTCTACAACTTTTGTCGGAAGCTTTTTTTTATTCAATTATTTTTAAAATATCAAAAACAAAAAAAAGTTTTTATTGTGCGTTACAATTATGAGTATAGAGGTGGACTTAAATTAAAGTAAAGATTACATTACTGTAGTTTTAATGTTCTATTGCTAATAGTTTTCGAGATAAGAAATATAACTTTTTTTTGTTGTGCTCGCGCGGATCGGAAGTAAAGGTGTAATGTCTTCGTGCCCCAATGTATCCAAATCTGAAATTACATTGACATTAGTTTGTGTAGAAAACATACTGACCTAACCTAACCTAACCTAACCTTGTCACCAGAGCCAAAAGCCCAACCGCAGGACAGAGCGTTGCAAGGTGTGGAGGAAGTTTCCATGTCAGTAAGAGAAGCGTTACTCGGAGCTCAAGTAGAGTACGAGAGAAACGAGCTTCGGAAGGAGGCCACGTATTGGTCAAACGTAGTATTAAGCGAGATCCTTGGTAGAGTAGGGTACACTCGGAGTACCTGAAAAAAAAAAAACTATACGTAAGATTAAGCGTTTAAAGTATTATATTCATGTTTGCTAGATTTAAATATTTTTACTTTTAATAATGTTATCCCTTAAGCGTTATATAGATGTACTTACCATAAACGTCATTGTGATGACGATCGTCCACAAAGAAAGGACGAACTTACTTATTTTGTTACAAAGGTGCAATAAACACAAATCTTCGGACGAACTGAGGATATTGCGCAGAACAAAGAGGAGAGATGGGACTGAAAACACAAGAAAAAATTACTTTGCGATTAAAGTAATGTGTTGGTGCTAAACGGCAAAGAAACGGCCGTGTGTAATTATTATGGTTTTATTTTTCCTTATTTTGTGTTTAATTTTAGTTTCGCAAAGTTAAGCGTTTTATTTACTGAAAAGGTTGTGACGGACGTTGGACGAGTTAATTAGTTTTATTTTATCCGTTAGTCTGGTCACGTGTGTGATATAGCGGTACAACGTCTAGTTAGAGTTAAGTTAAGCGTAGGAAAAGCGAAATAGTCAAATCAACGGGTAACACGTTTCGTGATCGATACAGGTGAGCGATACGTGTTAAAAAACACATGGTTCAGCGGAAACATGGTGTGGTTGAAGATTAGTGGTTCGAACTGATCTGGTCGTTAAGGTGGAAGGTCAAAATTTAAGGTTTGTGGAGTTTCGGGCACTAATAAGAAAAATTCAAAAAGTTAATAGTTAAGGGAAATTTTACGTGTAAACATATTCGGAGGACTTTGTTAAATTGGTCTGTCGTAAAAGAATTCGTTAATCTCAAATTTTAGGAAATAACAAAAGGTGGTAGTTAAGAAAAAGTTTCATCGGTTTTGGAGTCACACAGGATCTAGGAATCAAACCACGGGATTAGAAACTCTTAGTCAGTAAGTTTGTAATAATTTGTTTGTTAACAATTTGTTTGTTGTCCACAGGATATACACTAGTGCAACCCAGCACTAGAGAAGGCCCGTAGTTTGACTAATCCGCAGTTGTGTAAAGTTTTACCCGTTTGAGGTTTTTTTAGTTTTTGAACACACCTAAAGGTGCGTTTACGCGGTTCGGTGTAAGCCGCGCCTTAGATCCTGAACAAGAAGGCTCAGCCATCTTGTGAAGGCAGTCTCGATCGGAGAACTGAGAGAACCGGACGTGTTAGTCAGAGTACTCTTTATACCAAGTTCCCGCGACTCACTAATTGCGCATGTTAATTATTTAAGCGTAAGTTGACACCGAGCGAGTGTGTGAGGTGTAAGGTTTTGAGACAGTGAAATAAACCGTATTTTATATATCATACAAAGAATTGCGTGTCGTGTGTTTTATTTTCTGTGCGATCCTCTCCCGTTTGGACAGTAAGGAGGATCCTGAGGGACGCTGCATCCCGATAATCCTTGTTGCTAGGAGGACAAAGCAACTGGCGACCGTGATAAACAACCAATTTGGTAAGTCCTTGACCAATTCACCGCCTAACCCCGGTCACAACCTAACCTCCAAAAGGGACTTTGCCTCTCCCCGTGCTCCCCTTCTCGAAAATCAAGTACCGACTTTTCACAAGAAACAAATGTAATTGGAAGTCGTAACCCCCCTCGGAAAAAAATAACGATTTCCAATTACATTTGCTTCTTGTGAAAAGCTTCTTTTAGAGGTTAGGTTGTGACCGGGATTAGGATCTAATGTGGCCGGGTACTCACGTTTTACGCCTTGGTTCACGGTCGCCAGGTAATTTTACCTCCAATTACCAAGGTTTCATCAATCCTTTCTTTGTTTTAGGCGTTCCGGAGCTTCTACGCACCAGGACTACGCTCCCTAGGATTTGAGGATATGCACGGGTAATTATCGCACACACACAGCTTATTATTACAAAAACGGTTTATTAAATATATTTTCCTTTCTTTTTTGATCACATTTGTACATTAGGCAAATATATATATTACCCATCACGACTGTTACTGAGTGTATCACAAATTTTTACTGCTCATATATCACGGTATGTCCGCACGTTATGAGACTTGTGATTTGACTGACTACTTCGGCGCCGCGCGCCTTCTTGTTCCCCGGGCGTCTACTCCGCCGCTGCGAAGTAGTACCGCCTGCGCATGCGCGGTCCTTGTCGCTACAACCTGGACCTTGAGCATAAGGTCTCCCACTTTGTGTGTGTGTTGCGTGTGTTAGTACAGTATGAATGGTGTATGTTTTAGTTCTTATTCGCGTGTTTGTGTGTGTGTGTCGTATGAATAAAATGGCTTAAGCGCTGAAAACTTGTGTAAGTGATGTGTGTGTGATGCCTAACTGTTTGATGTGTGACTGATCGCTTAAGTGTATGTCTGAGTGTATATGTGGTATAAACAAAATGTGTGACTTAAGCGCTGAAATTTTGTGTAAGTGATGTGTGTATGGTGCCTAACTTTTTGGTGTGTGAATGATCGCTTAAGTGTGAATCTGAGTGTGTCTGTGGTATGGACGAGGATGTGCATACTAAGCGCTGTAACTGCGTGTGTGTGTGTTGTGTGTGTAACAACCGTGTGTCAAATGTGTGTCTCCCTACTTATGTGGGTGTTTGTCTGTATATGTATTGTGTGATGAATGTTGTGACTAATGAATGATACTATGAGTGTGTGGTGTGTGTGCTGAGTGTGTGTATTTGTGGTGTGTATTACCCCTTATCCATGTGTTTGACAATGTATGTAGTATGACTGAAAATTCCGACTTAACGGCTGTAAGTTTGTATACGTGTTGTGTATGTAATGTGTGGACGTTTGACATGCGTTTTTTTCCTTATGCTCAAGATTTCCGTTTTTACGCAGTGATCAGGTAAGTACCTTCCTGAGTTAAGCTACGACACGGTGTACGTGTCCTGTGTGTGTGTGTATGTGTTAGTGTTCGTGTTTTTTGTTTGTGTATGTAATGAGTGTGCGATCTGTGTTGTTGGGAAGTGTAAAAAACGTGTGTTTGTGTGTTAAACCTGTGTTTCCCTTTTTCCCCTTACATTAAACAAAAGTTTTCCTTATACGTATAAACTAAAATTTGCCAACTGCGCTCGCTGCGACCACGACGCTGGACGCTACACGCCAACTACACTTATATTAAAGAAAATACACTTACAGAACAAAATAAAATACATAAAACATATCCTCATGCTTACATCTATACATACATACATATAAAAAAATAAAATAAAACCAAATAAAAACGAAACATGACAAAACAGAATAAAACGGAACGTGTGTGTGACAACAACACAATTGCCATTCAGCCAGACTGTGCATCCTCCTCACGTTTCTTTGTCTCCTTTTCCGTACTCGGGCTCCTTTCTCGAGGACACCGGCTCAAACTCCGGCAACTCCGGCTCCTCCTGCCCCACTTCAACTTCTTGCGCCATTTCTGGCACCAGTTGTAGTGTACCCTGGGGGTCGGGTGACAAGGTTAGGTTAGGTTTTTTTATATTAAAAATAAAATTTTTAATTTTATATTAAAAATAAAATTTTTAATTTTATATTAAAAATAAGACAGAGCGCGGCTGCACACTGTCTTTAGTTTTCTATGCAGCCGCGCCAAGTTTTTTTATATTAAATAATTTTTATTTTGAAATATTTTACATGAACTTTTGACTTTTCACACAAAAAGCGAAATCTATATGTATTGTGACGTGGCCGAGCGGTTGCGGTGGCAACCGCCCGCCTTAGTCACAAAGACTCGTCTCCGGGACCCGAAATCGCACTCGGGAACCGTTAATCCTCCGGGGCATGCACGCGACTTAAAAGAAAAACCGATCTTAATTAATTTTGTTCCTCTGTACAAATAAAACCGTCGGCTATGCGAGCCTCACCGGCATCGACAAGGAGGCCGAGGAGTCAGCCAGGAGAAAAAAAGCGCCGGGAAGCCAGGAGAGGCCGGAAAACAATGGCGAAGCAGCTCCCGAAATACAGCGCTGAGGGCAAAAGACGCGTTAGAGAGACAAGGCGCGCCAAGGGCACCAAAATCCGTTGCGAAAAGCTGTCGGAAAAACAAAACAGCCGTGACAGAGCCGCGTAACCCGCGAGGTGAAGGCCGGAAAACAAAAACAAGGAGCAACGTCAACAACTTCGGCAGGTCCGAATCGACCCTGAAAAGCGCCGTTGAAGATTTGACGGAAGCAACGGCGACGTATCGGGACACGTGGTCTCAACGCTTAATCAATCTGATAGGCTGACTGCATCACCCTCGCTAAGGGGAGCCTCTCCGAAAGGAAACCGGCGAAGCGGTATAAAAGCGGCCGGAGCGCAGGCGTTAGCCAGAATAGATAGGCTATTAGCTATAAGCAAAAAAGCACGAGCGAGTATCGAGTAGAATATCCTGAGCAAGTAGAGAAATCGTTGTGCCAGGGCGCCGATACAAAACACGAGTGTCAGTGCAAGGACCGAGTGCGAAGTCGGAGCGCCAGAGAGAGAGAGGCTAGCGAGAAGCCGTAGAGAGAGCGATCGACGCAGGAAGTGAACGGCAGCCGGAGGCGAGTTCCCGGAACCACTGGACCCCGTTCGTGAGATCGACACCGGTGACGTACCGGCGCGAAGCCAAAAATTCTATTACGTGTTGCGCCACTCGCGTTGATACTTTTATTTGTTACGTCTCGAGGGCCCTGTGTTGCCCACATTGTCGCGTAGGGGACAGGAGTGCCCCGTCCGAAATTGGATTCAAAAATCGGGTTTTTCGGGTGGAGCGAGCAGTCGCAATCGAGCGACAGGTATTAGTTATCGGCATACGTCGTCAAGGCGCGGGTAATCCGCCCTTTCGGCTATCAAAAAATCACACGCCCCGGAGGAAATAACTCCTTAGATTATCACGTTAGAAGTACGGGTGCTATCGTTACGCGTCACGGTTATCGGAGATCGCGAAAGGCGAATTTTTGGTACAGCGTACGAACCGCGTACACATGCGCTAATCAAGAGCGAATTCCGCGGTCAGCTTATTAGCCGTGAGTGTGCGAGGCGTCTCACACGGCGAAATTCTTCTATTGCGGCGGACAGGTTGCACGAGTCGTGCTATCGACTCAAATTGACCGCGATCGAGAAGAAGAGTTACGAAATTAATATAAGAGCGGCCGTGGGGTGATTTAATTAGGAAATCGCATAACCGGCGAGATTCTGTAACGCTGGTTATCGCCGTTCCCAACTGGCAAACAGCTGATTTAACGCGAGTCTAAATCCGGTCAACGACCCGGCTGGCAGGATCGCGTAAACACCGGCGAGGTGTGTAGCGCACGCGACTGCGGAATTTACACAAAATCAGCTGTGGCCTTCTCGCGCGATAGAATTCGGCGAAGCACGCCGAACGAATTCGACATTTCATTGTAATATCTTTTTCTATTATAATTCCGACCGGCCCAGTGGTCTCGCGGTCTGAGTGCAGGGGCTGCGAACCTGGAGGTCCCGAGTTCGAATCCACCTTAAGGATTTTTTCCCTTTCAACCGAGTTTATCGGTTGATTGGCGAACTGAATTAGGCCTCCAAAAATTAATTCGGGTGTAATCCCGAATTAATTTCTCTTCCACAAGGCGATCGTAGTCATAACATCTTGAGCACGAGCCCGACATAGATGGGCACGCCCACTGTGAAAGACGGCCGTGTATCGCGTGGTAGTAGGTGTAAAAAACTGCACATCCCCCCCACATTCGTTCTGAGAATGTATATCGATAGACTGGCGTTTGCTCCTCTCTCGCAGGGGCGTGAGGCATATAAGCAAAGAAGTACATAACTAGTAATAATAATAAATCGAAGATTGGCGTATGCTCCTTCCTCACCGGGTCAAGAGCCATTACAGCAAAGAAGAAGAAGTCTATTATAATTCCTTCTCACCAAAGCAATAAACTTCAATTTGTTAACATTTTCTCCATAATTCTCGCATATTTTATTTAATCTCACCCGTGGCGTATTCTCCTTTCTTTTATCACTTGGTTTACCCCGCCCCTCTTCGTTTGGATTAACCGAGCTAGTCGGCCTGAATATCGACGACGGGACGTCACAGAATCGGCACGTGAATCACGTGCCTGGCGCCCAAACTACAACCGAATATTAACTGACAATTTCGGGTGTTCAGCTTTCGTTCGGGCTCACCCGATCGGTGACATCTCACACTGCGGAGGATCTCACTTTTTCTCACTGCAGCTCTTCGAAGGGAAAAAAAAGTTGCAGTATGATTCGGCGTAGTTTAAGATTTTGCACGCAAGGCGAAGTCATTTCTTACATCAATGAGTGCTTTATATAAAAAGTGCAGTGGCACGCAATATTTTAAACTTTCTATTGTTTTAGAATATTTTCTATTTTACAACGTATAAACCAACTTACAAAGTTTTACATATTTTATATATTATTGTAACAATGTATAAACATACAAGATTTTACTTGGCGTAACTTATTGATATCATTTCTTTTGTAGAATAGATTTTGTAGAGAAAGATTTTTAATAATAATACGTTTTCTAGAGATACGAGTTGCGCATGTACTTGGCGCTTTTTTTACCTTTTTTTCAAAAAGGTATTTTGTTCGGATAGTACACATTTTTGTAGAACTAGTGTGACCGGACGGGACTGTCTTTAGCGCACTGACTTACGGTCGCCACCTACTTTTACCAACCAAGTAGGAAGGATATGACTCTTTTGGTCTGTTTTAGGAACGGACTCACCAGACGAACAAAATCCAAACTAGCCGCCCTCGCCTTTGGATCTCATCTGCTTACGGATTCCGGACGATAACTGCGGACAACGGACCTCTGGTACGGCCTCTGTTCTTTCAAAGTTCAGGTGATAATAACAATCACACACTGAGTTTATGGTTTGTAGAGTTTATAAAATGTTTATTAACACTTGTTACTGTTAACAATTTTCTTGTGTTACAAAGTTATATATACAGAACGCGTTATTCACAACCGTTTTTCGGTATCGCGTACTTTTATGCTATTAATACTTATAATGAGCGCGACACGCTTTTACAACAACCAATTTGTTTTAGGACGTTCGTGTACGTCTCTGAGCGGACTCGTTTTTTACTACGCTGTTTACTTTGTGAGCGCTCGATTCCAACTCTAATACTTATAATGAGCTTAATGCATGTTTAATCACCCGATTCTGTCGGTGACGCATTTACGACCAAATGCGTTTTTAGACAGCCGACTCTTTCGGTGGCGCATACTCAACTTTGAGCAAAACAATGGTTATGCGTCCAATCTTTACGGATGCTCGTTTTCGACTGTCACTCGGCGCGCTTGGCTTCGCCAAGTTTCCGCGCCATCCCTACTCCGCGTTCACGCATGCGCACCATCCAGACAAAAATTAGAATTTTTTAAAAGTGACAAACTTTGACTTGAGACGTTTACTTGGTCACAAATAAACGCTCTGGTCCAATTTTACCAACGACTAAAATTTTTGTCAAAGTTAGATTTTTGAACCAACAGGTGCATTTTCCAAAAGTGTGTAATTTTGACCAAACATGCCAAGTTCACTTTAGAAAATCCTATTTCCGACTCAACTCCAACCACTTTGCAAAGTTAGTACTTTTGTCACGATTTGAGGTAAACACTTAACTCCCTAATTGTTGCTCAAACTCAGCGCAGCACTTACTCTTACGCAGAATCGCACATCGGCGTGGTTTCGCTAACAATTACAATTTTTACCCATGGCTAGGTTCTGGCTCAACCACTTGAGGTAAGTACCTAACACACCAGTTGTTGGTGAAACTTGGTGACGCACTTACTCCAACGCAGGTTCGGCCACTGGCGCAGTTTCACTAACTACACTTTTACTCAGGGTTAGGTTCTGACTTGCACACCAGCGGTAAGTACCTAACACCTTAACTTTTTGGCAAAACTTTGTGAGGCACTTATTCTAACGCAGGATCGGTCGCTGACGCAGTTTCGCTAACAACTACATCGTTACTCAGGGTTAGATTATGATTTGCACACTTGCGGTAAGTACCTAACACACCGATTTTTTGGCGAAACTTGGCATGGTGTTTTCTCAACCGACAACTGTTCCATACGCACAATATCTTGCACAACTACGTTTTATCCCAGGGTTAAGTTTTTTCTTACCGAGTCAAGGTTAGTACTTAACACACCACCTGTGTGCAAAATCTTGCAGCTCACCCTTTTTTTTGAAATTCTTTTTACTCACCAAGTTTCGTCACCAACCGAAATTTTGTGAACATCTGACACCTTGAGTTTACGGCCGGTTAGACTAGCCAAAAACTGAATTGTGCGCGAAAACCGCATGATCGCTCAGCTTACACTAAAACAGTACGTACGCATAATTTTTCGCTACAATTACACCTGTTCACCTCGGGCGGTGTTAGGCCCTGGTTATCTCGTGAAAAGGCTAACCCTACAACTTTTCATGAAACTACTCAAAACGCTCAGACAGCCTAAGTACTTCACGCATACCACGCACTTTTGACAATTCTAACGCTTAAGAAAATTGTTATCTTTGAACGAACGAAAACTAACAATTTCAATTGTGACTGGAAACCTGTCAGTTATCTTAACTACACGAGTCTTGCTTACTGATCAAGTATGGCCAACAATTCAAAGTAACAAAAATTTTGTACTAACCCTCTTTTTTGTTTCAGGTGACTACCACCGGATCCTTAGGATGATATGGACTTATCCGGACTACGTAGAAAACCTCAACGCAGGTAAGTACTACTCCAAACCTTTACTTACTAACGAAATTGCTTACGTTATTTTCAGGTTTGAGTTTTCTTGTAGTAACCAATAAGTTAGCGCAGAATCACCTGTTACCGGAAAGTTAGTCCCCTAACCTTACTTGAGTCAGTAAACCTAACTTTTGTCAAACTTTGAATTTTGGCTTAAACTTTAACCCCGCGTTTTACACGCGTAACTAACTCAATCCCAAGTTTCATTTACCAATTGAAATTGTCAGTTACACAAACTCCGTCAGTACCGTGAAACGTCAGTTTAACGGGTTCCTAACCTAGTGGGATTACTTCTACAAAACAAAAACAAAAAACAAAAATGAAAAACAAAACTTTCAATTTTTGATCAAAATTAACTCGGGCCTTATGCACCCCGAGCGCTTAAATATCTATGAACACAAATAAAATAACGGACATATATACATTAATCCAGACGTGAACATCTCGCGCTCGCTCTACATACACACAAAAAACTAACGTTTTTGGCTGATTGCCTTTTAATCTTTATTGTTCAATCCTCCTGGTCACTTTCGGTAGTTGTTGGTTACTATGCTGACTCCGCGACGTCTGATGCGCCTCTCTTTGCTGAAACTGGAGCGTCCAAGCCTGTCGGTTGCACTAGCACAACACAGACGCGCGCTACGCGCACGCTATTATTTTTATTTTAACATATTCCGTCAGTAGACACAACATATCACCGCGATAACACCTAGTACACGTACGACAGTACGACATGAATCGAGAAACACATCCGAGAAACGTCACCGAGTCGTCCAATCAGCGTCGCGGAAAAGATGCAACTATCAAGAACAATAGAATTGATTCTGATTATTTGCACACGCTTTTTCTGGTAAAAAGATATGTTTTTGACAAACACATTTTTAAATTTAATACAATGTATTTCTACATAAAAAAAATAACAATTAATCCTTACGCAAAGATCGATAAGTTATCATCCTTGAGTCGCAACCACATAGCATCACAGTTAGTTGCAAAATTAATAACTTTTAAACTAAAAGAGATAGAGAAAAACGGTTGGTGCCATAATCCTTAGCGCAACAAACTGCAAAATACCAGCCCAGTTCAAACTTTCTAACTGTAGTTATTGACAATTAATTGTTTAAATAATAGAAATTATCAAACTTTTACCGTGTGGTATTTTGCAACTAACCAATAGGAACTGAGATATAAAAACCATTAAATCTTATGCAAAGATCGATAAGTTATCACCTTTAAGTCGCTACCACGCAACATCACAGTTAGTTACAAAATTTATAACTTTTAAACTAAAAGAGATAGAAGAAAACAATTTGCGCCATAATTCTTAGCGCAACAAACTGCAAAATACCAGCCTAGTCCAAACTTTCTAACTTTAGTTATTAACAATCAATTGTTTAAATAATAGAAATTATTAAAGTTTTGCCGTGTGGTATTTTGCAACTTACCAACAGGAACTGAGATATAAAGACCATTTTGCTCTAACTTTTACCGTTCTTGAAATATTCAATTTGTTAACTTTCACTCTTTGTCATAAATCGCAGAGTAGCCAATTGAAGGTACCTGCAAAATTAGTTTCAAGTTATCTCTTCTGGTTCTCGAAGTATCCGCGATTTGCGAAAAGGATTATGTATCTTTAAATGTAGAATATTAAAATAAATCAAATGTGTATATTTGTTTTTCATAAGCTTTATTGTAAAATCGCGTTTTCGGGAACTTTCCAATCACCGAATTAACATAGGATAGTATATCTATTTTATATTTTATATTTTTTAGTTTTTATTTAACAAATTTAATAACAAGAGAGCACGCTCGATAATATTTTTTAATTTTTTTTATATTTGTATTATATACATATATTATTGTATTATATTGTATTATATTATAAAACAGTTCTACCGCTATACTTGGCGCAAGACTATGGCTGCGTTCCAAGTTACACATACGAGGTGTGATAAAAAAATAAGGTAACTTTTCATTTGTATAAAAAACTATTCATTTATTTATCCAAAATTATGTTATCCCCTTCAAAATAATCCTCTTCTGATACAATGCACTTGTGCCAGCGCTTTTTCCAGTCGTCAAAACACTCTTGAAATGCACTTTTGGGCATTGCCTTGAGCTCCTCCAGCGATGCAGCCTTAATCTTTTCAATCGTCGCAAATCTTCGTCCTTTCATAGGCCTTTTCAATTTTGGGAAGAGGAAAAAGTCGCAGAGGGCCAAGTCTGTCCCTCTTGAGCAGATCAGGATCATCATTGACGTCGTTCAACATGTTTTGGGCGATGTTCATGCAATGCTGCTTCTGATCAAAATTAAGCAGTTTTGGAACGAATCTCGCTGACACACGTGTCATATTCAAAACATCCGTTAAAATTGATTGGCATGAGCCAAACAATATGTTAAGATCATCAGCTACTTCTCTAATCGTGATTCGACGATNTTTCAACACAATTTCTTTCACTTTCTGAACATTTTCGTCGAGTTTTGACGTGCTGGGGCGTCCAGAGCGAGGTTCATTGTTAACATTTTCTCGGCCCTCTTGAAATAACTTATACCATTTATAAACATTTTTTTTGCTCAAAGGTGACTCACCGTACGCCACTGTCAACATTTCAAAAGTTTTTGAACACTTAATACCATTTTTACACAAAAATTAATACAAACTCTCTGCTCCATTATTTTCAACAGCAAAAAATCGCCGAGCACGCAAACACGAGTCTAATCTTTATGCCTCTCACATAAAAACAACACATGCTATATATTCAAAACTGTGAACATATAATCGTGACGAGTGTACCAACACAACAACAAAAAAATTTTGAAATTAGAGTGTACAGAGCGCACGAAATTCAAAAAGTCACCTTACTTTTTGATCACACTTCGTATATATAATGTATATATGTATAAGCAAAACTATATATACATAGTTTTACTTATACATGTGTTATGTCCTGGCCCCTGGAAACGGTCGGGCATGAGCGGAGCGTAACACTAGTCGAATTTTTTCTTTATCTCTCGACACACACACTTGGAGAAACGGTCGTGTGTGCGTGCGAGAGTCGAGCGATCTTTTGGGTCCGGCGGACGGGTCAACGGTAGTGTGCCGCTCTTACTCCGTCGCTCTTTGGACTTTGCTCGTGTGTCTCTTTTTAAGGCCTGAGACGCAAATCTCAATGGCCTGGGACGAGACTGTGCAATCTGTTTAAAAGGTGTGGGATGGTGGGCAAGAGGTCGATTAATAAAGTTTAGACATTATTTATGCTCGAATGTATATATTTGTTTGTCATAATTTTTTGTGTAGGGTTGACATATGTGTGTGTAGGATTTTATTTACAATGNTATGGTTTATGATGATGATGATTTATACATTTTTATTTGTTAGTATTGCAAACTCAGTCCAGTTCGACTTCTATAATTTCCATTATCTTACAAGAGGTAGGGGGGAAAAGTTTATAAAAATCTTTCACAGGGACTAACCTGTGTTACAAGAGAAGGGGGAATTTGACTGTGAGGAGGCCATCTGGAGGGTAGGTTGAGACTATTCGGTGGAGTTTGGGGGGGTCGAGATTTTCGGGATCGACTATGTACGCGGTGGAGGTAGGGGTGGTGATTTTATAAGCAGAGGCGAGTGCTAAAAAATGGAGAGGACGGGGGAAGGTGCGCGGACGAGAGGGGTCAGCGGGGCACTTGCCTAAATACTCTAGCTCGGGCGAGGATGGTGGCAAAGGGCGGATTGGAGAAGAGCGCGGGGGAGGCGACTGAGTTTGCAATTCTGGTGGTGTGTCGGTGTGGCTATTGCTATTGGTGTTTTTGCTACTTCCTAGCGGGTTGTCTCGTACAGTGAGGGGAGTCTCGGCTGGTGTTAGTAGTCGTGCCTCAGCCTGTTTCCGGGCCCGTTTTGCGGCTCTTCACCGATAGCTTTTGACTGCGTTTCTCGACGTCCACCGTTTCTCGGGAACGGGCAAATCCACTTAAAATACGCGATTGTAAGTTTCTAGTGGCACGGGTTTTAGAGATCGGTTGCTGCCAAAGTTTATTTGCTGTTTCTTTTCCGCGCTGTTTTATGTTCGCGGGCGCGAGAGCGCGCGCTGAGAGTTGCTTGACTATTCTTGCGAATCGTTTGCAACCCGTATCAGCGTTAGCTCGTCTAAAGAACCGAGAGCGCGCGCTGAGAGTTGCTTGACGATTCTTGCGAATTGTTTGCAACCCTTATCAGCGTTAGCTCGTTTAAGAAGCGAGAGCGCGCGCTGAGAGTTGCTTGACAATTCTTGCGAATCGTTTGCAACCCTTATCAGCGTTAGCTCGTTTAAATCAAGGAGAGCAACCGTTTTCGTAACTACCTTAAAATTTTGACAACTAGCAAAGAATCTTTCTGATCGCGGCGTGAAGCACAAGTATTTGCAACTTAATATTAGCACATATTACTTATCGTCGGTTGTACTGGGCGGCAGCAACGTGGTAGCAACAGAGAGGCGGCGGCAGCGGTCTCGAGCGACCTCCAACAGGATCCACACAACACAATTGTTGTTTCGATCACTGGTTTTGCCAACACTTTACTTGCTCGCGTACTGATCGGAACCGCGCTTTGAAAGATTTCGGTTTTTACTGACTCGAAGAGCCCTGCGGGGGCTCTTTTTATACCCGCGGCTCGGGAAATTCGGGATCACCNGATTTCTCGTTATCCGTCGGATTTCTAGTGATTTCATATTCCCGGTATGTATGTTTCCGTTTAAGATTTGAAAAACGAAAATTTATCGAGAAAGAAAAACAGAAATTTTCAAAACTCTGTGTTTCTTGATTTTATCGAGGATTGATATCCGGTCTCACGCCAGTATCGCACGGCATTCCCGTGATATCATTTCTTGTTGTTGTCACGTCGCGAGGAGGAAGTGTAGTCCACGGGACGTAACACATGTATAAATAAAACCAAGTAGTTTTACTTATTAAAACTAAATAATTTTACTTATTGGTAGTTACTTGTTGTAAAACTATATATATATATATATATTAGGAGTATAAATAAGTTTCCGCCGTTTTTTATCAAAAATTGGGCATTTATTGTGAAANAACGGTACATAATGTTTTATTCAAAGTATTGTCCATCGCTAGCCACTACCTTTTCTCATCTTTCTGGTAGCATACAAATACCTCGTCGAAAAAACGCTTTATCTTTTGAAGCTATCCAGGAATCGACCCAATTTTTGGTATCTTCATATGATGTGAAGTGTTGCTCAGACAGGCCATGTGCCATCGATCGAAACAAGTAATAATCAGAANGAGCAATGTCTGGTGAATACGGCGGGTGACATAAAACTTTCCAATTGAGTGTTTCCAAATAAGTTTTGACCGGCGCCGCAACATGTGGACGAGCATTATCATGCAGAAGAATAACTTTGTCGTGTCTGGAGTAG
>NW_018021736.1:33781-35972 GCF_002006095.1 Pseudomyrmex gracilis
CAAAACTCGACATTTTCGCACAAAAAAAGATATATGATGCTGATACAAAATCGCTAATATTTCAAGGTTATGTTGTTAGCAGATGTCCAATCCTACGATATGACGTTTTACAGCTGACAATTTTAACAATAACATACTATTGAGACCATCTTTTGTCAACCGGCGGAAACTTATTTATACTCCTAATATATATATATATTGTAACGTGGTGTTTGCGCCGCTTCCCCCCTTGCCACAAAAGGTATCTTTCGAGGGAGTCCCGAAGTGTGGGCCGGTCTTAAGCGCCAGGATCCTCCAGGGCTTACACACCGTATTACGTTTTAGTTGCTTATCTCTTTTGCTTTGTATTTTTTTAATATAATATGTAAAATTGGCGCCTCACCACCCAAGGGCTCACCCCGCCGAAGGACATCAAGGGAAACAAGCAGACGGGAAACCTAGCAAGGAACAAGGCGCGAGCCAGAACCCAGGGGATCGAGGAAGCGCCAGTAGCAGCGCGAAGAGGCTACGGTCCTGACTTAGTCGGCAGGCTCAACCTTTTACGCCAGGGAGCGCAAGCGGCACGCAAACAACAGCGTCGCCAAGCGGCCGTAACAACCTGCAACTGTTGACGGAAATCTGCTTTTTTAAGCCAGCTACCAGCTCGGAGTAGCTTCGAAGCCGAAAGAAGACCTGCTGGAGGTCCACCCCAGTCAGCCGGACACGATCCGATCGGACAGACAAAGGAGGAACCCTGCAAAGGAGGAATCACGTTCATAATTTGCGGGTCAGGCTCTTGTAGCTCGCGCGACCGCGAGCGCCGCGCTTGATACCACGCCGCGCCTTGATTGGCTGGCGAGGCCAACCCCACGCGATCCTAGCGCGCTCCGGCGCATTGACGTCGAATCGATCGCGATCCTCGCTCTCTTGGTCGCTAACCGTTGTACAAGTCAGACGCACGAAAGGACTCCCTGGAAGTATCGTCTCTCCACTAACGGAAAGGAAGAACGTTATGTCCCAGGACGACGATATCCGGTGAGGTGCCTCGTCTCTTGCAGTCACGAATCTGCGTGCCGAGTTCCGTGTCGAAGCTAGTCGCCGAATTTTCGCGTTGTGTATCAGGCAAGAACGAAACCTTCGCCATATTAGTTTTTGGACGGCGGCTAGAATTGGATTCACGGGGCTTCGTGGTACTATTTCGTAGGCTTAAATGCGTTTAGATTTTGCGAGTATTTTGTTAAATACTGTGACCAGCCCTGGAGTCGCTCGGGAGACGCCAAGTAGCACCTTTTAGTTTGTAAGATTCTTCGTTCTAGCTTCGGTAAAATTATTTTCTTTTGCGTTTGTTATTATTGTTTGTTATTTATATATATACATATATATGCCTTGCATGTATCGTTTTGCGCTGCTATATCGCGTGCTGTCGTATCGATTTTGCGGTACCGAGATTTGTACGGCTGTCATATCGGTTTGGCGACGCGAAATCCGCGTTGCTGTCGTATCGACTTTGCATTTGCAAGACTCTTAGAGCTGTCGAAATAATCGCCGATTGTGACTGGAATCGCGTTGCCCGGCGGAACGTAACAGAGAGCGCCGTGCGTCTCATCAACCCCGCTTGCTTATGTTGCTTCCCGCAAAAATTAACCAACAAAAGCTTTGTCGCCGGGGGGTGTGCAGTATTTTTGCGCTATTTCACCGCCAGCATTGGGAAAAGCCATCCCGAAATATCCGGGCGAGGGAACGCGGTTTTGCACGCTCTGCTACCGCTGTCGATTCATTACCCGTTCGATCTTGCTTAATATCTCGCCTCGGCCGCGCGACGTGGCGGCGTATTATGTTATTTTTTTGTGTTTGCGTCCTGTTTCTATTAATTGCTGTATAATCTCTTCTGTTAGCGCTTTTTCGCACTTGGCTTAAGCTCTCATTTATTTTTATATTTTTTTTGGTAAATATGCCGAATAGGGGAGCAGCTTCTGACAAGCTTGGTATTGACATATGTTGTCAAGGTCATTGCCCTGAGTGATTTTCTGAAGGTTTTATGTAATGCTCTCTGTTTGTTAAGTAGTTGTTAACAAAAATGTATGAAACGGTTTATTGCGATTATTTCGGCAAGTAATCACGTTAGGAAAAAATTGTGTAAACAAAAAATGTAGGANATTTGATGTTCTATAAAAAAGGTTATTATGTTCATTTACCTAACTTCAACCGTTTT
>NW_018021737.1:0-4496 GCF_002006095.1 Pseudomyrmex gracilis
TGCCGGTGTCGACACATGCTGCGTTGCACTTCGGACAATGCGGCGATGTGTCGCACCCTGTGGCAACCAGCAGTTCTTCCTAGAACTGCTGCCTTCCTGCAACTTATCTAGGTCATTGAGCAATGACAGTGATGTCTCATTACATTGCTCAATGGCCTCATCTTACCTTAACTTTAAATACAAAAATTGGCGCACAACAATTATATTATATTATAAACAAAAAATGTTTATTATCAGTTCTACCGCTATACCTGGCGCGAGACTATGGCTGCGTCCCGACTTACGCATATTCACGTATTTATCTATACTATCTATACTATATGTAACGTGTACTATAGATAAATGCGCGCATATTATGCATAACTCGGAACGCAGCCTATATCTACACGAAAGTGTTGTCACCTGGTGGCGACAAGTGGCGAAGTACGCTTAACCATTACGCACTCTGGTGGCTGACGAAAATCCGTGTCCGATGACGTGGACGAATCCTTAGAACCTAGTTTTTCGGCAATTCGGGCTTTGTATCCAGATATTTCTATTGGAAAGGCACGGAGGAAAAAAACCGCGAAATACTTTTTTTNGTGCCTCGATCTCAACTTTCGATTGAGTCTACTACGAACTCGATCGGTTTAGCCGTTGTTGAGATCGAAAAATCTCGAAAAGGCTCTCGGCTAAATTTCGCGTATAAGAGGCACGGGGTACCTCGCGCAGCGCGCGCGCACTTTGTTTGCGCATATACTTGGCGCGAGGCACTAACGTGCCTCTTGATTTCGGTTTCTATTTCGCCTAGACGCTCCCCAACTCTGCTCCACGCTCATTAAGAGTCATATCGTACCAAACGATCATTAGTCCTTACTCGGGGCCCCTAGCATCCCTATCAACTACTCCGGACCTCGCTCATTGGGAGCCATATCGTACTAGACGCTGGTTGTTCCTTTTCGGGACCGACGCCACCTTCGCCCTTACACTTCCTCCCTCAACCGACGATGCCAACTTGCTCTCATACACGTTTGAACGTACAAAGCAACACCATCGGAGCGGCACCAACAGCATTACCAGGTACGCTTTAAGATGGAGTTTCAATAAACATCTCTACTCTTTTAGGAAAAAATTACATCCTTCCACTCAAACATTCTTGAACTTTCCTCCCTCTTCTTACACAATTTCCTCAAAAAAATTCAAAGACACATTTATAAAAAATTATACAAAAGTTACAAAAAATTTATAGGGTCATAAATTATGTCACATTTCTATCCCTTTTAGTAGGCGTGGCCAATCACCCCCAAAACTGAAAGAAAAGAGAAAACCACTCTGGTGGGACAATGGCGCCAGTTGGGGTGGGGGGCCCGGTGGAGGGGATTTGTTTTGACGCGCCATAAGTGCCCACATGCTACTGACGCAGTTGCCAATTGCTATAATCGACTCCGTCAAATATCAGTATGTTAATGTCGTTGTTTTTTGCCGCTATTGTTGTGCTTTTTGCTTTTAGTTGTACTTGCTTGATTTACTAACACCAGAACCACGTTCTGCTACCATGTAAAATAAATAATTATATCCTTTTACTTTTGTAGTGAACTTCTTTTATTGATCACAACGTTTTTTGGTAACGTGGTATATATATATATATTAACATAGGCTTTTAACTTAAAGAAAAGAAAAAGGTGTAGAAAACTGTAATCAGTGGTGCCAACACACAAGTATAATATCCATCAGGCAAAGTGGAAATATTAGAATAAAATTTAGAAAAACAAGGAGCAAACAAAAAAGTATGTTTTATGAAAAGATAAAAATGTATAAGGCCGTACCAGCGGAAATAAAAAGTAGCGACAGACTCGAACTATTTAAAAGAATGTTAAAAACATCTGTTATAGCAAATGTTAAAATTGTATTTAAAATAGCTGAGAAAGCTAAATAAAAATCAATCAATCAATCAATCAATCAATCAATCAATCAATCAATCAATTAATCAATCTCTCTTTGTCTCTCTCTCTCTCTCTCTCTCTCTCTCTCTCTCTCTCTGCCGTATTCCCGCCAACCGTTCTTTCTCTACAGATTCCATTCTCCGCTTTCTCTCTATGTACTCTCCCTAAGTCTCTCGGTGCTTTCAACGGAGTTTCCTCGGTGACGGTGCGTGCCATCTCGCTCGAATTTTTTCAAAAAAAAAAAACAAATTACAAACAGTCGGACGGCGTATTAATATTACATGCGCGATTTGGTCCCGTAAAAGTTTCATCTCGGCTTTAATGACATGGCACGTTTGTTCAAGCGACTCTTGTACGCTCTTTTGGGACAAGGGAGGCAATTGCGCCAGCGTGGTCAGCGAAACCATCGTGTCACAATATATATATGTACAAAAAACGTCACAATATATATATATATATATTTTATATATATGTATATATTTTATATATATATATATATATATATATATATATATATATATATATGTATATATTGTGACGTTTTTTGTAGGTGATACGAAATTTTCGCGTAGCTTCCTCGCAAACGGAGAGTCTAACACAGAACTCGGATGGACGTCCGCGAGAATGCAACGTCGATTTAACGGCAGGATAGAAAAGATCGTATCCGAGCAAACCGCTGCGTCGATCCGACGGTTCCTAGGTTGAAAGATGGGCGCCAGACGCGTTTCCGCGTCAAATTTTGCGTCGATCAAGCACAACGGGCCGGCTAGCTCAATTTTAGGACGAGGAGAGGGGCTGGGTTTAAGAAATATTTTTAAGAATTATTTTTGCTTTGGGCTGTCTCTTGCCCGCGCGATAATAAGGCTCACACAATAAATAAGACCAGAATTAACAAAGATCGGTTAACAATTTATTACCAAAAAAAAGAAATAGAAATTAACATAAAAAGAAAATAAAAAAAAAGATATAAAGAGTAAAGTACGTTTATAGCAATTAACACACGGCAGCAAATCGCGTTACCCCACGAGATAGACAATTGAGATGAACGATACCGCGAATCTGCCGAACGAGAGATAATCGCAGTGAATTTGGCTAGAAGACAAGCGTTATCGAAACGAGATAGCGGCGGTAGCAGTGTGTAAAGCTGGACGCAGGCTAAGCAGGCGAGGGGGTGCACGCAGTCACCAAATGCAAGCAATGCGCGAGAGTAAATTAGCGTGTACGCAGGCTCACAGCAAGCAGCAAAGCCACACGAACTTACTTGGTTTATAGGTGTTCAAAATGGAGACAAACTTGTCGTCTTGCCACAAAGCTTTCGCCGTTTTCCGTGCTCCAGGTCCGCCGACAATCCGGAACCGAGCGGTTAGTTAATTTAACTGCATTCACACATGCTTGCGGTGATGAGCGAGGCGGGCGCGGCGTCAGTAAGTTCGTTTATGTCGAAGATCTCAAGAAAAAGCACGACGGGGCAGAATAGACATGCGGAATAATAGGCGGTACGATCTTTTGATTCGAACGCGACTTTCCCGGACAGGATATGCACCGACACGCGACACGTATTCACCGTACGTTCGCGGTCCGTCGGCGATATTTGCCACGACAATCCACCACAACGAAACGGCAATCTATCCGCACTTTAATACACTCTAATTTTCGCTTCTGATCGGCGACACTTCCGACTCGCACGCACCTTTCTCTGGCCGATCGCGCGAGAACATCCACGCCCGTTTTTAGCACGATATTCAATTTCGCACTGACTCTACAGCAAGGAGTTCGATAACTTAACTAATCACGGCTAAAATGATGATAACGCGATTTGAGACGCGATAATCGGCCGAATAATTCACAAGGCGCGTTATAATTCGCTTCTACGCGTCAGCTTATTGCCAGAACAATACATCAGCTATGTGATACGCGAACGGTACGTAGAAATTAACACGGCACACAAAAAAAAATTTTCAAGAGTTCACATGCACGACTAAAAATAATAAGAAAAACGCTACTTGGCACGACACCGCTGCTCCAGAACTTGACGATATTTCGTGAAATAATATATTCTATTTACTTAACCTACGATACACTGCCACAAAGCCCCGTGAAGGCCGATTCTGGCCGCTGTCAAAAATTCTAACTACGGGCGAAGGACGCGTCCTTGCCGTCGTAAATATAACGCGAAACACAATGACTAGCCTCGACACGAGACTTGTGCAACGCGGATACGTAGCTAACAATATGGAAACGGGCACCTCACCGTCGTCCATTGTTCTCCGACATCAGCTCGTCTCCTTCGTCCTTATTTGCACCCCCTGGGCTCGACAGCTCAGACGTGATCACCCTCTCGGCTCGAACAATACACTACAAGCCCGAGAATCGCGACACGGAAGACTAAGTTTTACGGCACGGGAAGCAAGCGAACGCCAGAAAAATGCGTGTAGGGGAGACCGGGGCTAGTTGTGACACGGGGTTAGTTGTCAAACTGCTATTATCTTGCTTACTAAATCTTGGAAAATATTCTTCTTTTTATTGTAAGTTGCTACTAGTTGTGTTAGTAACGTGTACGAAAGAACTTTTCTT
>NW_018021737.1:5227-11465 GCF_002006095.1 Pseudomyrmex gracilis
CAGCTGATCAGTGATGGGAATTCGAGCCCGCGCACGCTACCGTTTTTCCCCCTTTACTTACGCACACATAGACGCTCGGTTCATCCGTGTAACTCGGCAGCACCGACGGATAGACCGAGCGTCTATGTGTGCGTAAGTAGAGGGGGAAAACGGTAGCGTGCGCGGGCTCGAATTCTCATCACTGCAGCTGATCGCGACCAAGAGAGCAAGGATTTCGTTCGATAAGGATTTCGGTCGATACCCCGGATAGCGCTGAAGTCGCGTGGGGTAGGTCGCGCGGGCCAATCAGGCCGCCGGGTTACGCAGCGCGGCTCGCAAGCTCGCTCTAGACGGCAGGATCATCGGGCCGCGAAATTCGCTCGCAGGATCTATTTCGCTATTCTGCAGCAGCGCAAGCAAAAGTAGAATGCAGCGGGTCGGGATAGCAGCTCGTGAAATGCAGCAACTGAGTAAGCAGCTTATTTTCGAAAGCCAGGCAGCAGGATCGCAGGAGCACAGCGCATCTCGGCGCAGGTCGGCTCGTTGGTGATCCATTTCGCCCGTTCTGCTCGGCTACCTCGCTGGCCGTCGTAAGAAGCGTCGATGTTCTGCCGTGGCCTCGTCACGCAGCCATCTAGCCTCACTTTCAGCGTGATCTTGATGCGAGACTTCGCGTCTCTGTTCCTCTCTCTCTCTCTCCCTTTCATGTACAGCAGGCTGATCTCGTCAAAAAGTCCCACGATGATTCTCGAGACGGTGAGGCGCCGAAATTACATAAAAAAGTAAACATAAAATCTATTCTAACATATCGCATGCAAGCCCTGGGGGATCTTGGCGCTCGTTTCTCAGCTTGCTTTCCCGGGCTCCCGCGAAAACTCTAATTTTTGTGGCAAGGAAGGAGCGACGCGGCCTCTTACCTGCCTACAAGAGATTTTAATAGAGATTTTATAAAGTTATCGCACAATATCCGCCACAACTTAAGGAATGAGAAGACACTTTCAACCAAGCAAAATAAATGACTTCTATTACAAATATAAAAATATAACCAAACATATAAAAATATACTATGTATAATACATTATATAAATACTAATAAGTTACTATATAATCATAAATTGAAAAAAGTAATTTTTAAATAAAACAACCTTAAAACTTTATACCTGTGTAGATTACATTAACAAGATAACTTTGCCAACATTTTGATTTTAATAAAACTATAATATACAATATACACAATATACACATATATAAATAATATACACATATGTAAATCAATACGATAATAAATATATAAATAATAAGTAAAAAGTTTTACTTACTCTTTTTTGCTAATAAACTTCTTACACTTCTTACACTATTGTTTAAAACAATATAAGTACATTTCAAGAATAAAAATACCTTTTATTTAAAAGTATCTAATATTACACACACATGTATGAATCATTAACCCTTTGCGGACGAGCGGCGGATATATCCGCCCAAGCCTTTTTACCGTTGCGGACGAGTGTCGGATATATCCGCCCAACTCTCGCGCTGCGGCTAGCGTACGTCTGCCGTCGTAGGCGATAAGATACACATGAGGATACTAGCCTAAGACGTCAAGTGGCCTCTCAATGAAATTAGAGACGACTACATTTGTTTGTTTATGATTTTGTTAGATTTCATAAAAAAAGTTATTTGTTAGTAAATTTGTTTGTTTATAATTTTCAGGATTTTTTGAATAATTTATTTGAATAAAGCCTTAATTTGTAAAACGCAAATATGCGACGTGAAAATTTTCTTTACTGCACGCTCCAATACCTGTCGTCCACAGCGACGCTCGCCCGTCGAGCGTCTCCGTCCGCAAAGGGTTAAATGCGATAGCTACACTTTATACTAAAACTACGTGGCAACATACTTCTACTTTATATGGAGTCTTTTTATCTTATTTTTTTTGTTTTAAGTTATTTAAATTTTCCTTT
The DNA here is from genome assembly GCF_002006095.1 of Pseudomyrmex gracilis. NCBI lineage: Eukaryota > Metazoa > Arthropoda > Insecta > Hymenoptera > Formicidae > Pseudomyrmex > Pseudomyrmex gracilis. The sequence continues at coordinate 7,168 of NW_018021737.1, forward strand.
TGTCAAAGTCTTTTGATTATGGAAAATTATTGCACAAACTATTCTCACATATAACGTACATAACTATTCCGCACTGTGCTTACGTAAGTGAGTGATACGTGCGTGATACATTACATATACAATATGCAATATAAAAACTGCAATATAAATATGCTCAATGATCTCTCAAGTCACGTTGCATTGCAACATAAAAATATTCAGAGAATAAAAGCATTATTATTTAAAAAATTACTATTTTTATCATAGTATATAACGCAAGATAGTTTTTTAAACAAAAAATGCTAAACTTAAATTTTGGAAACAATTTATTTCAAAATTGTATTAATGTACGATTACATAAAGATGTTCTTACAATAAAACTTTGTACACATGTATAGATAACTACATAAATGTAAAAATTTTTAGTAGCGGTCTAAAACCGATTCTAAAAAGTGAAACACTCATCATGTGTAAAACGGTTTTGCGTTTTTCTCGATGTATCTCGAAAACTATTAGAGATATCACAAAATGTTTTATACAAAAGTTTAATGATATAAACGTCTCTATTTACCTACATTAATAGAATTGTCAAAAAATTTGTTTATACAAATTTTTAACCAATTTGTAAAAATTTTTTTTTTAATTCTATTAATATGGCTAAATAGAGAATATTTTTATATGAAAGTTTTGTATAAAACAATTTTTAATATCTCCAATAATTTTCGAGATAAACTGTGAAAAGTGAAAAGCCGCTTTACATATAAGGGGTGATGTCATCCCCTAAACCTGTTTTTGAGTAGCAACTGAATATGTTACTATTCATCTATTGACTCTCCCTTACATGTGTGCAAAGTTCTATCAAAATCAGAATTTTCGGGTTCGCGAGGTTCTCTTGTGAGAAACGCTAAATGGCTTATCCGCAGAAAAAACAAAACTTTTTCTGAATAGGACTAACATTCAAATATTCTGAAAAGTTAGATTCTTGGGCGTATTCGTTGAACGCACTAAAATAGAAAACTCATGTTGGAAACTCGTAAACGGGTAGTACCACGAATTAACATCCTTAAAGCCATTGCTGGCATCAAGTGGAGTACCCACTTCAGTATACTCTCTACTACATATGAAGGGCTCGTACGCTCGAGTGAGTTCTCGACTTAAAGCCATTGCTGGCATCAAGTGGAGTACCCACTTCAGTATACTCTCTACTACATATGAAGGGCTCGTACGCTCGAGTGAGTTCTCGACTGGGACTGCCAGATAATTTCCCCTCTTGGAGAAAGAGAGAGTCTTGTTTTCAACAGGATGCAGTACGCTTGTGCACGCTTCATTAGTGGCTTCATGCGTTCTACTTCCATTAACATGTTCCTTGACACGATTAACGAACAGCCTCTTTTGTGTAGTCGCAAATATTTTATTCGCAAGTATGCTTGTCGGGGTGACTCTAGAGCCAACCATTTGCTCTTCTTTATGCTACTCCCGTCTCACCCTAGGTAGAAATATATAATCTAACTAAATTATTATCCTTCACCTTTACTATTCGATATTTTAAGTGCTTGGTTAATCTCGAGTCGGATTTGCATTTTTGCGAGTCTCGATCTCCTCAACAGTCTCTGTCCTCTTATCTTACCGAGATAGAGACCGGGGTCATCTTTTACACCGATGGCTCTCGACTATTTTCATCAAACAGCTCGCGTGGCAGAGTTGGTTTTTTGATATTTTCCAAATATTTTGACCTTTCATTCCCTGACCTTTTATTCCCGCATTAACAACTTTTCCACCATTTTCGATGCCAAAGCCAATGGCGTACTTTATGCTTTAAAGTACATCAGAGACTTCGGCTTTGATCTTTTGATTGTCGCAACAAACTCGTTGAGCGTCTGGGATGCCTCGATTCTTCTGATCCGCAAGGCAATCATATCAAAAAAAAGAAGATGTAAAATAGCTTTCTGAAATGTAGCGGAATTGAAAAATAAGAACAAAGATTTTTCGGAAAGACTAAAGGGATGGGACATAATGGTTTTACTAGAAACGTGGATAAATAAGAAGAGTTAAGAAAAAATTAAAAGAAGATTACCAAAAACGTACGTAAGAGAAACAGTGGACGAAAAAAAAAAATAGAAAAAGTAGAGCTATAGAGAGAATAATAATGGGGATTACAATGGATATAGAGACAAAGAAAGAAAAGAGATAGAGAAAAAAAAAGAAGTATAGTGAAGAGTGTTAAATTAAGAGAGGACTAGTAAAGGTTAGTAGGATGTATGTAAATGAAGGGATAAAAGAAATTAGAATCTGTAAGAAAGTAGATGGAGAAAAAGGAGAAGTAAAGACAATGATAGGAGGGGATTTTAATGCGAGGAAAAAGAGATAGCAAGATACGGGAAAAGGAAAAAGAAGAGAAAAAAAGAAAATCATAGGACAAGAAAATAAATAGGGAAAGAAACATTATGTTACTTAGGATGGAAAAGTTGGGATCATAGTGAATAGAAGCACAAAAGGTAATTATGAAAGAGAATTGACACACACGGGAAGGAGAGGAGAGTCGATTATAGTGTTGCGAGATGCGTTTTGTCGACCCGGTATGCAAAGAAGCGGGGCGCAATATGTTGTTTAATAGATTGTCGGAGCAATTGTTCGGAAGAGAAGCAGGTAGCAACGAGTTGTTGTCAACGCCTATCTTTCAGATTAAAAAAGAGAATCGGAGTTTTGGAAGAGGTTTCGTGCAGCGCCTCCGAAATAATTACAAGTTTCTCCGTTTCTGTATCCGTTCTCGCGAATAAAGCCTGTATTACTTCTGTGTGTTTATTTCTCCGCGGAGCGCAAAATCGCGGCGAAAGTGTGACAATTTTAAAGGCTCATCCGGGATTTGAGCCGCGAAACTGACATCATGGTTTGGATGCATTCTCTGAGGAGAACGCGTAATCAGGATGCTGCGGGAGCGGCTGAGACGTTATTGGCGGCGGGGATAGCGACGGCAGCGGCAAAAAACGAGGCTCTGCCACAGTATATACAATAGCGCAACTCGATGTCGGCACTTTTGATGTATGTGAAGCCAACAATAACGCGCATGCGCGAAGGTGGCTAGTTTAAGGTCGATTTACATTTAGATGCAGACGCAGATCGCAAGTTGAAAGTCTCACGGAATTAGCTTATTTGACCACCGATTGGTCAATTTCATGAGATTTGTGACTCGCGTCTCTTCGTTTTATGTAGATAACCCTTTGTACAATAAAGCTATCTGAACTTTTCTCTTATTTTATCTTTCATCTTGTCTTTGTTTCTCTTTTTACCTTATTGGCAAATGAGAGAAATAGAATTAAATATGTTGAAATATAAATTTGTGTGCAAAGTGTGAAAAAAAGCAATAAGAACACACATAAAAACTCAGAAAAATATACAATAAATAAATTATATACATATATATATATATATACATATACATATACATATATACATCATTAAGATAAGAACTTGAACAAAGTTAACTTTACAAAAAGTAACTTTAACAAAAGTTATTATGCTATCAAAAACAACATATATCAATACTTTTATAAACAGAATATACTTTAAAAAATATATAATAAAAAATTTGTAAATATAAAAATTTTTGTATTTTATTGAAAATCTATATTTTGTATTTCTTGTAAAACTATATTGTGTAATTATATATATTTTTATTAAATAAAAATAAGACAGTTTGTATATATATAAATGTTTTATTTTATAGTTTTTGAGCAAATTCTGTTTATAAAATTATTTATATAAAGTTTTTTTAATAACATAACTTTCAGTAAAGTTATTTTTTATAAAAGTAATTTTTTTTAAGTTTTTATTTTTTAATGATGTATATATATAAGTAATTATGTTGGTTTTCTGAGTTTTCATGTGTGTTTTTATTTTTCACATTTTGCACACATAAATTTGTTTCAACATATATAATTTCATTTTTCTTATTGCCAATAAAAAAAGAGAGCAAAACAAGACAAAAAATAAAGTAAGAGAGAAGTTCAGGCTTTATCGTAGAAAGGTTTATCTACATAAAACGCAGACGCGAGTCGCAAATCTCATAAACTTGACCAATCACGTTAGTCAAATGAGCCAATTCCGTGAGACCCTCGAATTATGATCTGCGTCTACATCTAAATGTAGATAGGCCTTAAACTAGCCAACTTCGCGCATGCGCGTTATTGCTGGCTTCACAAAATCGGAAGAGTTGCGCTACAATATATACAGTATACACAGTTTGTCCGGAAAGTTCCCGGACTACGTGAATTAAAAATCGAAAATGAAAGATATGGTTTATTAAACAAGTTTACACTTCA
>NW_018021737.1:12200-30969 GCF_002006095.1 Pseudomyrmex gracilis
TATACTAAGTAGTTCCAGCGTTGACCGCTCGATAGCGCCGCTTACCCGCGCTAGAAAAAATCAGTCCGGGAACTTTCCGGACAAACTGTGTATACGTGGCTCTACGTGCTATTTTACAGGAGCTCGGATAGCTACGCGAGAAGTAGGCAGGAAAGATAAATGTTGCGCCAGAAAGAAAAGGATTTCCAGCGCTTGGAGAAGCGGTTGCGGCACAACGTAACAGGCGAGTTGCTTCCTAATTTAAATTTCCGCGCCAACAAAACGTTAAGAATTAAAATCAAGCCCGATGTTCTTGACGGAGGTGTTCCGCTGCGAGAATTTTTGTTACAATTTTAACTCGTAGCGCGTGCGAATGAATGGAACGACGCGACAAAGGCGACGGTTTTAGCGACAAACTTAAGAAGGAAGGCGCGTTCGGTTTTGAAAGGTTTGAAGGAGAATTTTGGTGACAAAGAATTACGCACTAAGCTCGAGTTACGTTTCGAGGAGCGGGAATTATTTCAAAGTCATTATTCGCAATTCATTAATCGGAGACAGAGACATGATTTGATTTGATTGAGTTGTATTTATAAAGCGCTCTGGGTAACATCCCTCAAGCGCAAAAAACATGCAATAAAAATATGTAATATAAAGATAACATACAAATAAAAATAATAATAATAGTAATGAGTATTTGCAGAAATTAACAAAAAAAGAAAAAAAAGAAGAAATCATGAAAAAAAAGAAAATAATGATATAAAACAACAAAGAAAGAAAAAACAATAAAAACTAAATAACAAAATAAGGAAGTTTTAGTTATTATGTAACAAATAATTAAAAAATCTACTTTTAAAGACATGGTATGGCTCTTCGTGGTACGGATATCTGCCGGTATCTTATTCCATACGTCAATACACATATGATTAAAGAAACGACGAAATAACTCAGTGCGACTCTGAGAAATTCCTAAGCTATCCTTCAACGATTTCGTATCTCTGCAGCAATTATCTCGTCTGAAGGTAAACGAGTCGAATAGCACTTGAGGCTTGTGTGTTTCCATTATTCTATACACGACACAGTGATTTTGCAACATGACAACGCTCGGCCACATGTTGCACAACCGATAAAAACCTACTTGGAAATATTGCCTGAATGACCTACTGAAAATATTGCCCATCTCTTTTTCCACTTAGCCGCTACTTTTTCTTTCAGGCAGCATTTGAATTCCACGTCGGAAAAACGACACGTCTTTTGGATAAGAATGGAAGCGCTGCTCAGCCAGGCCATGTGCCATCGATCGGAACAAGTAATACTCGAAAAGGGCAATGTCTGGTAAATACGGCAGAATAGAACTTCCCATTTAAGCGTTTCCAAGTAGGTTTTCACCGGTTGTGCAACATGTGGCCGAGCGTTGTCATGTTGCAAAATCACTGTGTCGTGTCTCTGCTCGTATGGCGGCCGTTTTTCTTTCAATGCTCGGCTCAAACGCATCAATTGTAGTCGATAGCAATCTCCCGTGATGGTTTTGTACGGTTTGAGCAGCTCATAATAAACTACACCCAGCTGATCCCACCAAATGCAGAGCAGAAGCTTCGAACCATGGATATTTGGCTTTGTCGACAATATTGATGCATGGCCGGGCTTACCTCAAGATCTTCTACGCTTAGGGTTATCATAGTGTATTCACTTTTTATCGCCAGTCACGATACGATGCAAAAAACCTTTCCTTTTCTGCCGTTGAAGCAGCTGTTCACACGTGAAAAGACGCCATTCGATGTCTCTAGGCTTCAACTTGTACGGCACTCAATGTCCTTGCTTTTGAATCATTCCTAATACTTTCAAACGTTTCGAAACTGTTATGTCATCTACTCCTAATGATTCTGCAAGTTCAGCTAGCGTCTGACATGAGTCTTCATGAAGTAATGCATCCAATTCTTTGTCTTCAAACTTTTTCGGTGCGCCAGAGTGTTCTTTATCTTCAACATCAAAATCATTATTTTTGAAGCGTCTAAACCAATCTCTGCATGTTGTTTCTGACAGAGCATGGTCGCCGTAAGTTTCAACAAGAATTCTGTGTGTTTCAGCTGCAGATTTTTTTTGAAGAAAATAGTGCAATAAAATTCCCCGCAAATACTCGTTTTTTTTGCACGAAACTCGACATGTTTAACACTATGAAAAAAAAGTTGTTTACACTTCGGCGAAATGACATACACTGAATTGATTTGGTTTGGTGCTCTTTTGGCTCAGTGGACCTACAAAGCTAGTCCATACGCCATTCTACGTCTTTTTGATGATAGGTTTAAAACCGTGGATTGGGTTCCTGACGCCAAACCACGGAGTTGTATATTCGTTTAAGTTAACAGATAATAATAAAGTAAATGGTGTAAAACACCGAGAATGTGATGTAAAACACTGACAATTGTCCAAAAATATCCACCGCGTAACTACGCACATCCAACCAATACGGCTGATGCAATCCAACTATACATACACTGAATTTCAAGCTTGCCTATTGTACTTCCTTATAGATGCGTTATATATACCATCTTAAACTACACGCACGCAGTTCTGGTATCGCCATCTGTTGGGAAACAGCAAGAACTTATTCGAGATCCCAATATAAATTAAATTTATCAGCTACATTGGACTCATCAATATCATCTAAGATTTTAAAATCTATACTTTCTACTATCTTGTTCCCACTGGCTCAGCCTGTTTGCGCCTTTAATTAGAAAAAAAATATTTTCTTTGTCGCCGAGCAGAGAAAGAGAGAGACAGACAGACAGACAGAAACAGAGAGCAAGATGTCGGAAGCGAGGGGCCACGGATGACATCCAACAACCCGGTCGCCAGGATGGTAAATACGCAAACTCACGCCTCCAGGCAACAAACAGCACACAAGCTGAGACGAGATTTGACAACAACAACAGCCAGCGAGCGAGAGCCAATTGACAAAAACATTCAAGATATATGCTCCGTGAAGCTATCGCGCAGAACGCTGTCAGCACGCGATTCGCGGGATCAAGATCGGTCCGTGCGCGCGCGGATCCAGCCGCGGATAAACAGCAATTATTAGCTCACTTCTTCCCGCCAAAAATTTTCCCTCCGAAAACGACTCCGATAATATCCCGGATTGATAGTAGATCGATCATGGAAAGTCACTCTCTTGCGATCGAACTCCCAGCCTAACACGACGTGCGAGCACTTTTTCGTTGGAAGGTAGCTGGTGGAGAGGCATTAGGATCATCAGAATCCATGACGAGCGGACTCATACAGTGACGTAGCCTCCAACCTTTTTCTTTTATATTATATATTGTGTCGCCCGGTCATGACAAGCGTGGTTATGACCGAGTTTTAAATTCGGTTTTATTTTGATTTTTTGCGTGAGGTTGATTCAGACTACGAATACCGGTTGTAAATCCAGTCCAAAATATCAAACCTCGTTTAATAATTATTATCCCGTATATTATTCCTGGGAGAGGAATTTTCGTGTAAGAGCGGCCGGAATCAACACATAAGAATCGGCAAAGTTGAGTGAGAGATATTATCAAGTCGTGGGATTCAGAGAGAATCGGTGTGCGGCCCGGAAGATTGTCGATTGCGAGAAGAGGTGATGTGGGGTGGTGCCACGCGCGTGAAAGTTTTGACAGACGTTCTTTACGCCTTCTGTTCCTACGATTCCCGGCTATCAAGACAGTGTTATGGCTATTAAACGGCTATTGATGTGATCAAACTGAGATATCGAGCGTCGCGTATGATCATCTATTGCGGCTATCAAAGGTCACTCCGTGCTCGGCGCGAGAATGCGGCTATCGAATAAGCGGCTATCAAAAACTCGCAATTACCTTACATATATTGTGAGTAATTTGTCTGTCGCGCGTTACAATCTTTCTATTCGGCTATCGAATTGACCGGGAGATTATACTCCGCTGTGTCGCAACTCAACTGATAAAGGAACCTTGCGAAGTAGGAAATTCTGATTTTTATGAAACTTTGCACACATGTAGGGGAGGTCAATAGATGAATGTTGACATACTTCGTTGCTGCCCAAAAATAGTTTTAAAGGATAAAATCACCCCTTATATACATACCGACTTTTTACTTTTTTCATTTTATCTCAAAAATTGTTGCGCAGTGCGTTTTTAGTAGATAGGTACTTACAAAAAACTGAATTCTTATTAGATATTATTAGATATATATTATTAGATATATTATTAGATATATTATAGATTAGATATTAGATATTATATATTATATTATTAGATATTATTAGATATATTATTAAATATACAATATATGTATATTCTTCTTAGTACATCAAAAGATAACTTAACATATATATTAATAAACACAAGTAACTGAATAAAAAATATAATGTAATCATAGAATATGTATCGACTAGTTAATCGATCTATACACTCGTTTGCCCAACGCCATCTGACGGAAGGCGGAGACGAGTCGCAACCTCCTCAACACTCCCACTCGACGAGTTTACGCTGTAGTCATGTTTAAAAGATTACGATTTGACAAAACCTTTTGTCTTGAAAGTTTAGTACATAATGATACTTTTTTGTGAAATGTTAGATTCTTTATCAATGTTTCGGCTGCTGTGTTGTCGCAATAGAGAGTCGTTGGTTCAAGTTGTTCATGTTCAATTTCTCGTAATAGACCACGAAACCACACAATTTCTTTTGATGCGTCGTGAGCTGCCACATACTCGGCATTCGTTGAAGTGGCAACTATCCCTTGCTTCTATGATGTCCAAGCAACAGGTCCATCATTCAGCATTACCATGATGCCACTACTTGACTTTCGAGTGTCCACACAAGACGCATAATCTGCGTCTGAGAAGACCTTTAGCTGTATCTCTTCGTCATTTTTTGTGTCATAAGTTAAACATAATGACTTTGTACCCTGCAAGTACCTAAGCACACGCTTTGCCGCTGATCAATGCGTTGTCGTATGTGACTCTAAGAACTGACTAAGTTTACTTACGGCGTACAAAATATCAGGTCTCGTTCCTATCGCCAAAAACATCAGAGAGCCAATCAACTGACAATACAAGATTTTTTCGTCTTTTATGATGTTTCCATCCTTACTGAATTCTCTTTTCAACGTAACATGAAAATCCATAGGAACACTGATTGAGTTATAATTCAACACCAGAACGATCACGATCAATTTCAAGTTCTAAATAGAAACTTGCCTCAGTTTGTGTGATTTTAAAACGTACCTTAAGTAATTGCAGTAACTTGTTAACTTTGTTCTTTGTTGCGCTTTAAAATTAGTAGACCATCATCCACATATAATGCGACTAACAGGTCTTTTTTTTCGTTTGCGTAGACACAAGGATCATAATTAGTTGATCGCATGTGCAATTCTGCTAGCACGGTATCCATTTTCTTATGCCACTGTAATGGTGACTGTTTTAGACCATACAGACTACGTAGAAATTTACACACCCTTCCGCTTTTATCATTGAAAACTTCTGGTTGCTGCATAGCTTTTCGCTTAAATCGCCGTACAAAAAGGCAGTTTTGACATCAAACTGGACCATCTCGTAATTTTTGTAATTTGCAATAGCTATCAACACTCGGATTGACTCGTAACGTATTACTGGAGAAAATGTTTCGCTGAAGTCGATACCTTCTTTTTGACAACTCTTCTGCAACTCTTTACTACAAGCCTTGCTTTGTATCGATCGACATCACCGTCTGGTTTGGTTTTGACTCGATAAATCTACTTGTTTTATATTGCTTTTTTTCCTCTTGGAAGTTCGACTAACTGCCATGTGTTGTTCCGTTTTAATGAATCAAACTCTTCAGACATTGGTTGCTTCCACTGTTTTCTGTTGTGTGATTCAATTGCTTTGTTGTAGTTTTTAGGTATCTTGACCTCAGTTAACATGCACGAAAACCAGTATTTGAAGTTTTATTTCGTGTTTGATGCGCAATACAATCACCTTCAGTTATTTGTTCAGTTTGTTGTCTCTTTTGCTTCGAACGAGTTCTGGATGCAACAGTCTCGTCTTCACTAGAACTTGACTTTTGCTCGAAGTCCACGTCTTGATCTTTCGGGTTTACGTTTGGCGGTTCTGTATCTTCTTCTTTATTGATGAATGTAACAACTGCCATTGGACGATGTTCAACGATCTTGACATTGCATCGCACATACACGTTGCTCGTGTTACGTTCCCAGAGACGATAGGCTTTTGAGCTTGGTTCATACCCTACTAGTACAAGTTTTCTTGATTTTTTGCCAAATTTACTTCTAAACTGATTTTCAACATGAACATACGCATTACTTCCGTAAATACGTAAAAACCTGATATCCGATTGTTTGCCTGTAAATATTTCCCACGCAGTTTTGCCATCAAGTCGGTCAAGAGGTATTCGGTTACGAATGACTGCCGCTGTTCTTGCAGCTTCAGCCCGAAGTGTTAATGGAAGGTCTGCTGCAGCTAACAACGTACGTCCAGTTTCGACAATTGTTCTGATTTGTCGTTCCGCACGACCATTCTGTTGAGGTGCACGCGGCATTGAAAACTCATGAACTATTTTGTTTCTGTTCATAATTCGCTTTATATCTTTGCTGATGAACTCACGTGCGTTATCAGAACGAAAACGCTTTACTGTATGTTCGTATGAACTGGCAATTGCAATGACACTTTCGACAGCATCAATTATTTCAGTGCGATTTTTCATGGGACGAACGACCAGAAACCCAGAATGATCATCTACAAAAACTGCCAACACGGTATTGCCACCGAGAGACGGAGTTGACATAGGGCCACAAACATCAAAATGTATCAAATCGCCTGGCTGCTTTCCACGTGTATCTGACTTGTTAAACTGTTTTCGAGTTTGCTTACCAAAAATGCATACTTTACAAAACTTGTCGTTGCTTCTGTTGGTTTTCACAGTGTTTATGCCCTTGATTGTACCACCAGTGATCAACTATTCTAGCTTTTTATAGCTTACATGACCAAGCCGTTCGTGCCATACTGACAACGGTTGTACATCATATGTTTTCGGCATATTGAACTTCGTGATCCGGTAATACAATTCGTGTATCTATCGTGTATAGGTTTTGTTCGCAGCTGTAACCAACCATGAGTGTCTGCTTTCTTTTATTGATAATCTTGATTCGATCTTCTTCGAAGATAGTTTTGTTGCCGTGGTTTGCGCTTGCGCCAATGCTCAGCAAATTACGACCCAAGTCTGGAATCTAGAGTACGTCATATAATGTACTCTCGCGTTCTTTACCGTTTATCGTTGATATCACTTTAATGTTACCTTGCCCGTCTGCATAAACAATGTTTTTGTTTCCTACAGTTATTAGTACAGACTTGTCGTCAATCGTTTTGCATGTCTCGAACCAGTCTTGTCGAAACGTATATATATCATGATTGCTAGCTCCTGAGTCTGCTATCCAACAGTCTTTACTTGGGCGTTCGCGTTGAGTCGAAGAAAACGATGCTGTAAACGCATCACCATGAGACAATTTTTTGTGTTGTACTATTAGCTTGTTTTGATTCTCGCTTGGGTTTCTTACATTGTCGAGCTGTATGTCCTTCTTGATTACAGGTGAAGCACTTTCCTTTGAATGTCCTCTTATCTTGTTTAGTCTTTTTGACAGACTTCGTCTTTTTTGTATACAGAGCGACAGACTCACCTTCATTGTTGATCTTGAATTTACCAAAACTTTTGAAAAGTTGTTTTTCTTTCATGAGACGAGGTAATAGATTAGCTAATGTTTGTTCGGGTTTTGGTACTGAATTCCAGGTTGATATTATTGGATGAAAGCTTGCTGGTAACGAATGTAGAATCTTTGTGATTATCGCTGTTTCATTTTGTTTTTCACCAATATCTTCAAGTTGTCGAGCCATTTGTTCAACATTGCTGATGTGTTCCGACATTGTCATTTTATTTGGATCCATCTTATAATCAAAAAATTTTGTTAGTAACAGATGCACGCTCGTTTCGTTCTTTTGTTCGTACAGAGCCTCAAGCCTTGTCCATATTTCATTTGAAGTTCTGCAATCTATAACATGACGTATCTGAGATAACTCGAGCAATTGAGTCAGTGCATACTTAGCTTTCTTGTCAGTGGTTTCCTAATTCTCTAAATGTTCTTGCGGTCTAACATTCTTGCCGCTCACGGTTAGTATTACATTTGTTGTACGACAAAGATTGTAAATATATTAATTGGCTATAAAATAGAGTTCTTTATATAAAACTCTATCTGATAACCAATCAACATACTTAAAATCGTTGTCGTACGACAAATGTAATATTACCCCACGACATCATATAGTCCATAATATTCGAGAAAAACTGACATCTGGTACTTCCAGTGTCCAAAGTCGGTTCCATTGAACTTTGTGACAGTGAGTTTATTCATGGCTACGTTTTCTCGTTGCAAGACAGACAGTTTGACTATGCGTGACTACTACGCGCATAACTTATTTACTGGCGTAACTACAACACGATGTAGTCACTGAGCCCATAACCTGTTGCGCAGTGCGTTTTTAGTAGATAAGTACTTACAAAAACCTGAATTCTTATTATTAGATATATATGTATATTCTTCTTAGTACATCAAAAAGTAACTTAACATATATATTTGTTACGTCCTGACCTACGGTTACGGGTCCTAACGGAGAAACGCAACTTGAAGGAGGAACACGACACTTTTATGTATTATATCTTGGCATACTGACCTAATGAGATAAGGCAAGCATGCGAGTCGAGCGAGACTGTTCAACGATGTAGTCAAATCAACGGATTTGCCGATATTAACGCCAATATTAACTTGTCTAACGTCTTCTCACTCGTCGGTCCTCTTTTAGATCTTAGAAACAAATCTAATTTACCTGGAACAGGACCTGGTAATCACGTGATGAGATTACAGGAATGAATTTTTAGGATAGAAGTTCAAAGTTTAATTAGTTGAAGCCGTTTTTATTCTTATGAGCATATAAATCATTTTATTCAAAGTATTAACATTTAAGTTTATATAAAAATTTCTTACGTAAGTCGAATTAAATAATTGAACGTGTGATGAAGTTCGGTGTGAATTTGAGTATACATTGGCATTAGTACTATGTTTGATCCTGGGCGTTCGTTATTAACATCACTGTTAGTATTTTCAATATTTTAAATCCTTACGTAATGAGCACCGTTACTATTTAGGCTATTGCCGGATAGACGGGGGTTAGTACGCTTCGGTTCGCTCGCTCGACGGGCAGCGATTCTCCGCCGCAAAGTTCGGTTTCGGATATCGCGTTGTTAGAATCACGGTTGATTTTCAGAGTGGTATGACAACTACATACGAGTATGATTTGATACTGCTCAAAGTTCGACAGTGGTGATTGGAAATCGGCAGCGGTTCAGAACAACTGACATTGTGAAACGCTAATCCGATAGAAATGGAAGTCAGCAGCGGCCCGGAACGACACACAAGGTCGTGAGCTGCTAGTCCGACAGGAATGAAAAGTTAGCAGCGGCCCTGAACGATTCGCCGAATCGTGAGTAGCTAGTCTGACGAAAAAGGAACCGGCAGCAGTTCGGAACGGTTTGACACCGCAAAACGCTAGTCTGGCTAGGATGTCGAAGAGAAGGACTTACTAAATGAAGCAGTTATTAATGGAATTGTCGAATTTAATCCTTTTTTTCTGAATATCAACCGTCTCGAAGAAGATTTTACTGTGTGCGTGGGAACCTTAAATTTGTTTTGCAAAACTATTACATTAGTAAGTACTCACTACTTATTGTTTATAGTAGAATGTCGAGATGAGTGATTGATTCGCTTCGCCCAAGAGTCAGCTGGACTTAGATGGGATAAATTGGTCGTCTCTTCCGATGGGAGTTGTCACGAGTCGCACTGTTCACTCGGATTTACGTGCCGAGATCGATGTCAAATTGAGAATCGTTCGGATCGTGAGGATCTAATTCTCACAACCGAATTTCAGACCGAACAGGAAAAGCGAGTATCTTTTCATATGACCGAATTGATTCTAAGTTAAATTGTTGAATTGAACTTTGAAAAATTGATTTGGACGAGAAGAAATAAAACTGTGTTAATAATCATAATGCTGGTTATGGAGCCCGCTCTCCGATGTTCCAACGCCTTATATATGATAATCTCGGGGCGTTAACCCTTCTGATTTTTGCCAATCGTTTTTAGATTTTACTCTCCCACTTTTTACTGCTTAAAATTTCGATCCTTCATTTGCTAATTTGACCAGGCAAGAGGACCAATCACCGACAATCATTCTTTTTGACTCACTCAACATTTGTTTAAACTTTATTATGTGCACGTGCAATTTCCTGTTTATTTTTGGTGCCATAACATTCCTTGCTAGAGATTAGCGGACCGCCTAAATTATCTAAGTTTATATTCGCAAATTATTCCCGAACAAAACATCCGGGCTACTTGTTGACTAATTGACCGGTATCCCTTTGAAATTCGGTAAGAGTGATTAGATAAAAAAAATTGCGATACGGGTCTGTTTATCTTAGTTCAATAGGTCCTTTGTTCTCTGTTCAAGGATTGTTATTTAAAAATTAATTCTAAGACGCAAATCTTAAAGCTAGTTTATGTCTGGTTCCAAACAAAAGGGGACCGTGGAGTTCAGGACGTAACATATTAATAAGCACGAGTAACTGAATAAACAATGTAATGTAATCATAGAATATGTACGACTAGTTAATCGATCTATACACTCGTTTGGCCCAACGCCATCTGACGGAAAGCGGAGACAAGTCGCAACCTCAACAAAAATTATAGGAGATATCAAAAACTGTTTCATACAAAAGTTTCATTGTAAAAAATGTCCTCTATTTACCTATAGTAATATATTTAAAAACAAAATATTTTTTAAAACAATTCTTTTATAAATGTATAAACCAAAATTTTGTTAAACAATGTTATTAATAGAAATAAATAGAGGTATTTTTATCATAAAACTTTTGTATAAAACATTTTTTCATATCTGTAATAGTTTTCGAGATACATCGAGAAAATCGCAAAGCCGCTTTACATAAGGAGTGATTTTGCTCTTTAGAATCGATTTTAGTTTGCTACTGTGAAAATTTCTACATCTATTTGTCAATTCATCTGTTTATTTATACATGTGTACACAATTTTATCGCAAGAATATGTCGATATATATTAATATACATTAATACAATTGTGAAATAATTTGTTTTCAAAATGTATTTTATTACCGTCTCTTATATAAGAAACTATCTGTTTTGTTATAGCTTACTATAAAGGTATTTGTTTCAACAAAGATGCTTTTATTCTCTAAATATTTCTACGTTGCAGTGCAATGTGATTTGAGAAATCATTGAGAATATTTATATTACATTTGTAATATCGCATATTATAGTGTTGCGAGATGCATGCTGCGTCGACACTCGTTAGAAGAATATGTTGGTTTATTGTTCGATCGTTCGGTTGCGCGGCGTTTGTATGTGTATATATATCCCACGTAGCACACTAGCGCTTAAAACGCGCTAAACAAACGCTAATGCAGATGCAGGAATTCAACGTTTTCTTAGCGATTTAAAAGCGCATTCAAAATTCATTTAAAAAAGCGCATTATAAGCGTATATGATTAGCGCAAAATAAATGCAGTTTTATAGCACTTAAAGCGCACTCAAAATCTGTTTAGGAAAGCGCATTATAGGCGCATTATAAGTGTACGATTATTATAAACGCAGTCTCAACTTAAAATGGTACTCGAAACGATAATAATCCACATAGCACATAATATTACTGCAAGGTAAAATTGGTTTTCTATTGCAATATTACCCTCTAATATAGATAGAAATATTACCGTAATATTAATGTAATATCACAGTATATATATATATATATATAATATTAAGATGTTAAAAAAACCAATGGCCTCGTAAAAAGGAGATTAATTCGAAATTTTACTCGAATCAATCTTTGGAGGCCTGATTCCGGTCGCTGATCAACTGATTAACTTAATGAAAGGTATTGGAGCCCGGAGAAAATCCTAAGGTGATAGTCGGATTTGAACTCGAAATCTCCATATTCACAGCCCGTGCACTCAGTCCGCGGACCACTTGTGTTTCTTACTAACATAATTACATATGCATATATATATATATATATATATATACATGCATATTTCCACACAAACATCCTGCGATTGGCTCGTAAGGCCTTATATATATATTTCGTTTTTATTTATTGTTGCAAGTATATTGCATTGCAACAGTAGTTTTAGTAAAATAATAATTTAAATAAATAATAAATGAAATGTAGAATAGAGAGCTTGAGAATAAGTAGATAAAAATAATTATATGTTAGTAAGGAACACAAGTGATCTCGCGGACTGAGTGCAGGAGGACTGCGAATATGAAGGTCTCGAGTTCAAATCCTACTATCACCTTAAGATTTTTTCCGGGCTTCAGTATATATATATATATATATATATTGTGACGTGGTATTCGCGTCGCTCCTCCCTCGCCACAAAAGCTCGAATAATCGCGAGAGTCCGGGGGTGCAAACCGTCGGGGAAGCGCCAAGATCCTCCAGGGCTTGCTTGCGTGCGCTAGATTTAGTCGCTTATTTTTATTATTTTTTTGGTATGCTCTTGGCGCCTCACCACACCAAAAACACACTACTGGAGGAGATATCAGGAGCCGCCGATTGTAAATAAAAGCGAGAGAAAGCGAGAGAGAGAAAGGCGTGCGTGGAGTCGCAGCTAGGCACTCGCACGACGACCAGAAGGGTGAGTCTCAGAGAACAAGCGGCGAAAGAGAGGACAGCGACGAAGACAGCAAAACTTGGCGCTGGGGAGCCGAGAAAGAAAGGCGAACACCCAACGATGGAGACAGCTTTGACTTTCCTTTTGCATCGGAAAGGCCTGCTGCAAACCTTCGCTGCTAACCTGCAACTACTACCCTGCTGCGCTATTGCATGCTGCATCTATGTTAAATTTGCGGAATCCAACGCTTAGAAATCTCTGCTGCTTGCATTTTTGCTAGTGAGGGCCCGGTAGGCAATTTGAATTTTGCGGCCGCGGGTCCTGTCGCCGAGCGCGAGCATCGCGTCGCGTGTGGTGCCCCTCGTAACCTGATTGGTCGCCGCGACCTACCCTACGCGATCCTAGCGCGCTCAGACGCATCGACCCCGAATCGATCTCGATCCTCGCTCTCTTGGTCGCTACCTACCGAACAGGACGGATGCACTAACAGCACTCCCGACGATCGATCGCTTAACGGAGACTTCGGCTATTCTGCTGGATAGAGAGTGACGACGACGTACGGTGAAGTGTTCTCGTTTAATTTGTCAGCCACGAATCCGCGTTACTCGAGTCTCGTGTCGAGGCTAGTCGCTGAATCTTGCGTTTTGACACCGGCAAGGACATAACCTTCGCCATAGTTTCGGATTTTCGGCAGCGGCTAGAATCGGATTCCACGGGGCTTTGTGGTATTAATTTGTAGGCCTAAGTGCGTGTCGCGTAATTACTCTATTGAGTAGTACAAGCCCTGGAGTTCCAGTAAAGCGCCAAGCAGCAATTTTGTTCTTTCGTTGTGTTTCGCGTGTACCAGTGTTTGTCTAGTTTATCGTTTCGCGACCGCCATATTCTGTACCGGGTATCGTACCGATCATCGTATCGAATACCGTACCGAGTATCGTTTTCTGAAATTAACGCTATCGTAACGTGTCGCATCCTGCGTACTACTTACCGCTTATTGATCACCTGCGGCTGTATTAACCTTTCACGCTACTCTATCGTACCGCTATTACATTCTCTAAGGCATTTTGGTGTGGATTTCTCGAATGATCTGCCGAAAGCGAAGGATGAGCGATTCGGAAGAGCTATAATAAAAGAATTTCGTACCGTTATCGTATCGAATCAAAGAGATCTATCGTACTAGGGGATCTCTCAGATCAAGGAGCGCCTAGCTCTCGTTCCAGAGGACGAACTCCACGGCGGGCTCGCCCGTTGAAACGGGAGACGTCTGCCGTCATTCCGATTTGCGATTGAACAAGTTTTTCCGACTTCGCGAGCGCTTTGCTCAGGTGTGCTAATTGGCACGTGCTTGCTGCTTTATACTTGGTTGCGGAAGTACACTGCAATCAGTGACGGGAATTTGGCGAGAGCTTCGCGCCGTGCATGCGCGCGGCGTAAGCCTAATCCGCCGCTGCGAGATCAAGTAAGTCCATCGGCGCAAATATTACGCTTTGCGATCCGCCTGGACACGCCTAGCAGTAAGTGCACGATTTGACCCGATTAATTTATTCCGCCGCTTCAGCTTCTCGGAGATCTTGATTAAACCGCTTGGTACGTTGTTTATCATACCGCCTAGTAATGTATACCTTATATGAAGTCAGCGCGCCGACGTAGCGTCCTCGGTATCACGAGTCGATATACGAAGTTGGTCCTGCGATCGATTACGTTTCTGTGTANAGTGTATTGTTAATCCGTAGATCACCGTAATTTTGTATTTTCTTTTATATTATTTTCTTTTGTACTCAATTACCGCCGCGACAGAGCGAACTNGCCGTATCATCTAGGTGAACTTTATTTTTGTATTTTTTGTTATTTTTGCAAAGTCGTCTCTTACTCCGCGGTATTTTAATAAATTGTTTATTTTTTTATCTCTATCTGCAGTGTGATAATTTGCGATTCTAATCTGAGATTTGTTCGGGACAGCCTTGGTTATTTATCATCCAGACCCAACCCCTTTCCGTTCCAAATAGAGCTAGTCGGCCCATTGTGTTGAGCGACGCACATTTTGACGCGATTACGCGTTTGGCGCCCAAAATTACAACCAAGGATCCGTCGGCTCGGCGCAGTGATGTGCTCGGTTTACCATCCTTTTTTCTCCTGCCAATATAGACGTTCCCGATCTCGCGGACTTCCGTCTGTGTCCCGATTTTGTACTTCCGTTTTGGGCGGGACGACACGAGAGATCCGTAAGAACTCCGAAAAACGTCACAATATATATATGAATATATATACGTGTTTACATGTAAATTTTTACATGTGAGTTATTTGAATTGATATTTCAATTCATCAAATCATATAGGATGCTAGATTTGCATCTCGTATATGAAGAATCTTGAATACACGCCCAAACTAATTTAAAATATTACAAAAAAAACTCCTCAACCAGAAGTCAAAGCTGGAATCTCCGGCTTTCCGGGCCGACACCTTCCCTGCTACCGGGGCACTTGGAGCTTGTCTCACAATACTTCATACATCTATCAAAAATGGTCTGATCGTTTTAATAACGCTTATCATTTCAACCGTGAATTAACAAATAAATTAACAAGTAAATTTTTTAGTTTGGGGGGGTATTCAGGATCCTTCATATACGAGATGCAAATCTAGAATCCTATATGATTAGATGAATTGAAATATCAATTCAAATAACTCACTTGTAAAAATTTACATGTGAACATGTATATATATTCATATGTATACATATATAAATAAATATATATACAGAGTGTCCCGCAATTATTAGTAAACCTTGAAAAAAGTGAAAGAGAGTGGAATTTTGAACTAAAAGTTCCTTTTCCATTTTTGGCTCAAATCATTATTTACCGAGTTATAAATTATTAAAATTTTCCAATGAGACGGTGCGCATACAAAGTATGCAGGGGCGTCGCGCACCGTGCGACATTTCGCTCGTGTCCCAAGCAAGGTTACATTGCTCTTGTTAAAACTTCATTTTAATATGTCACAATTAATTAATACATGAATAAATAAATAAATAAAAAAAAGTTAGAAATCAATCAATTAATTTATTTATTTAAAAAAATCATTGATACATTGTACAAAATTGAAATGAATACATAAATAATTAATGTCAATCGTGTCTTTTTACGTTTTTATCATTTGAAATTGGAGACATAAAGAATTACTTAATTATTATTTCAATTATTTAATTTATTAGTTGAAAAACTAATAAAAACATAAAGAAACACAATTGACACCAATTATTTATGTATTCATTAATTTCGGAACAATGTATCGATAATTGTTTCAAATAAATTAATTAGTTCATCGATTTTTAACTGTTTTTATTTATTCATTCAGGTTTTTTTTTAGAAAGAATGATTAAGAAAGAAAAAAGATATCAAAGCAATGTTTTTATTTAAAACAAACCAAACCGTTGTAGAAATTTTACATGAAGTTTTTACATTTTTACATTAATTTTTTTAAGACATTTTATACATATTCTGTGGCCCTGAAAAGGTCCGCTTTGCTCACAAAGTCGGCTCAAAATGTTTTCCATCAACTGCCAGGCAAGCGTAAGCTCTTCGCATAGATTCGTTCCTCACGCAAAGTAGCATATCGGCATTTGCCAAAGCAGCATGGAGTCTACGAGCAACTACTTCTTCCGTGTTTTCTGGCTCTTCCGCATAGACTGTTTCTTTTAAAAAGCCCCACAAGAAAACATGCATAGGTGAAAAATCAGACGAACTAAAAATAATAAGCAAATTTAAGTTAGTATTCATTTTTTGATAGTTTTTTTTTTCTAATAAGATCAAATGAATCTTACCGTGGAGGCCAGCGGAGCGGGCCGCCAGCACCGAACCAACGTAATGGAAACTGAGCGTTAAGAATTTCTCTCACTCGGTGAGTATTATGAGGTGGTGCTCCATCTTGCTGAAACCATCGTCGAGCAGCAAGGGGAATGTCGTCCAGTAACTCCGGAAGCATTTCTTCGAGGAAAACAGCGTAATGTGCAGTCTAATACAAAAAAAATTACAAAACGCGTTATCATTAAATGTTGCATGCGTGTGTGCAACTCTCAGGAGTTATAATACTTACCCTCAGGACATCCGGAAACTAATAAATGAGCACCCGATCTCCGACAATTCCTCCCCATACGTTCACTTTCCAACGATGCTGATAACTTCTTGATCTTGTTACGAAGGGATTTTCGTCAGCATAATAATGTCAATTATGCTGGTTAAAAATTCTTTCTCTTGTAAACAGACTTTCGTCTGTCCATAAAATGTTGTCCAAGAAATTTTCATATCGATATGACAAGAGCAGAAATTCTCGACAGAATTGTCTACGCAATTTTGCATCTCCCGAATGGAGATTCTGGACTGATGTGTAATGATACGGATGGAGATGATTTGACCGTAGTATTCGATTCACGGTTGTCTCAGAAATGTTGGTAGCTTTCTCTAGCAATCGACAGCTTGTTGTCGGATCGTTCTCCACTTGTTCCAAAATGTCTTCTTCGGTGGCAGCATCTCTGACCTCATAGTATAATTTTCCTCTATTTCGTGGCGTCAGTCGATTCTCTCTTCTTAGGCGCAATTGCAAACGCGTGAACAATTGCGAACGCGGGTGAGCTCGATTCGGAAAACGTTCTGCGTACACCCGTGCGACCTCCAACGCGTTACACCGACATTCACCGTAAATGAGATACATGTCGGCGTATTCACCCACAGTGTAATTCATTTTTTGCACTTCTTACTTGAAAAAATTGTGAACAACTTTATCTATTGTCTTAAACAACTATTTATAAACAAAAAACAAAAGAACAACATCTTTAAGACGACGGTAAATCGGATATTTCGGTCCGATCATCTCTATCACTACATATCAGCCCAGAATCTCAATCAAGGAGATGCAGAATTGCGTAGTTCTGTCGAGAGTTTCTGGCCTTGTATCGATATTATATCAATATTTTTTGGGCAATATTTTATGGACAGACGAAAGTCTGTTTACGAGAGAAGGGATTTTTAACCAACATAATTTACATTATTATGCTGACAAAAATCCCTTCGTAACAAGATCAAGAAGTTTTCAGCTGACTTTGTGAGCAAAGCGGACCTTTTCAGGGCCACAGAATATGTATAAAATGTCTTAAAGAAATTAGTGTAAAAATGTAAAAACTTAATGTAAAATTTCTAAAACGGTTTGGTTTGTTTTAAATAAAAACATTGCCTTGATATTGTAAGATATCAGCTGTGCGGCGGCGCCACATACCGGGTGGCCGCGATTGACGACTCGCGCGCATGTTGCTGCGCTGACATGTGATTGCCGAAATCACGTGAAAAAGGTGTGATAAAAAGGGCTCGAGAAAATCGTCGAGCGAGAGGTGTGCCGGCGAAGGATCGAGAGACTCAGGTTAAAACCGGCGAACTGAATAGTCGTAAAAATAAGCCGTTGCGTCGAAGTCGAGATAGTCGAGACGGGATAATCTTAGTCGAATCGTCGTTGCACGTTGCCGTTGTCGTTTTGTATCAAATTATTCTTTTCTAATAAATTATATTAAACCTGTAAAGGAAATAAGCGTGTGAGATTGATTTATTCAGTTGATTGTAATTTGAAACATTTATATATTGTCGTTGTCGTGCCGTGAGTCCTGTTGCCCTTAGATGGTGTCGTGAAAACACAGGTGACTTTGAGTCAGTGTGTGAGTTTGTCGGTCGTGTCGAGTTGACGAGTTTATTGTGTCGAACTCAAAGTATAAACCGTCGTGTCAAACATTTCGAACAATCGAGTATTAAAGAAAACGAATTTTTAATTCTACAAACTTACAATATTTTTTTTCTTTCTTAATCATTCTTTCTAAAAAAAACCTGAATAAATAAATAAAAACAGTTAGAAATCGATGAACTAATTAATTTATTTGAAACAATTATTGATACATTGTACCAAAATTAATGAATCTTTCTCTAAAAATCTGTTTTACAAAAGAAGTGATATCAAAAAGTAACACCAAGTAAACTTTTTTGTATTGTACGTTTTTTTACATATTACAAA
>NW_018021737.1:31839-33457 GCF_002006095.1 Pseudomyrmex gracilis
CCCCCGTCCACACGTGTACGATAATGTGTGATGCGGACAAAATATTTAGTCGTGAAATACATAGCTGTGTACTTTGGAAAGTTTCCATCACGGAAAAAAGTTTTGAACAGCAACGAAAGAATTTGCTGGGCCCACTAAAGTTTTTCTTACATCAACGAAAAGATTTGTTATGGAAACTACAAATAAACCCAGCAAAACTTTATTTTACGTGATTTTTACAAAAACATTTACTAAAACACAGAGATGTAACAAAAGAAAAAGTTTTTTCAAAATAAAAAATATTTAAATCATGTCCGTCTCTCGGTTTTCGGTGCAACCGCGCCAAGTTGTTTTGCATTAAATATTTTTTATTTTGAAAAAACTTTTTTTTTTGTTACACCTCTGTGTTTTAGTAAATGTTTTTGTAAAAATCACGTAAAATAAAGTTTTGCTGGGTTTATTTGTAGTTTCCATAACAAATCTTTTCGTTGATGTAAGAAAAACTTTAGTGGGCCCAGCAAATTCTTTCTTTGCTGTTCAAAACTTTTTTCCGTGATGGAAACTTTCCAAAGTACACAGCTATGTATTTCACGACTAAATATTTTGTCCGCATCACACATTATCGTACACGTGTGGACGGGGGAGGGGGGGGCTCCGCCTCTTTTCCTGCACCTTCTTCACCGAAAAAATTTAACCTAACCTGTGTTACTATTATCATTCATTAATTGTCACGATGCATATTGCTTTTTACATGTGTCCGATTTCGACTGTGTTTGATTAAGACTGTGTCCGTTTGTGACTGAGTCCGATTGAGACTGTNTCCGATTGCGTCTGTGTCCGATTGAGATTGTGTCCAATTGGGACTGTGTCCGATTGCGACTGTGTCCNATTGAGATTGTATCCGATTGCGTCTGTGTCCGATTGAGACTGTGTCCGATTGCGTCTGTGTCCGATTGGGACTGTGTCCGATTGCAACTGTGTCCGATTGGGACTGTGTCCAATTGCGTCTGTGTCCGATTGAGACTGTCATGTGTCTGTTACTTATTATGTCCGATTGAGTCTGTGTCCGATTGATACACCCTGTCGTGTCTGTTTGATTCTGTGCGCATCTGGGTCCTTCCNGTACATGACATATATACGAGTAACGGCGTAACTTTTAAACTTATCGCTATACGTTGCAGACGCGTTCTTCGTTACTCGCGAGTAACATTTGTCACATATGTTAATAAAAATATGTATGTTAATAAATATGCAGAGGTCTTGATTTGCAAGATCGCTGATTGCGTAGAAGTCGTCTTTTGCGAGACTTTATTTGTATTATTGTGCAGTTCTCTGCAGATTGTTTTTTCTATGGCCCTGTTCCGTTATTACTGGCAGTAGTGAAAATATATAGGTTCACGTTACGTATCCTATAGATTTTTCAGTACTGCCAGTAATAACGGAACAGGGCTTAGTATATATAAAAAAAAAAATAACGTACAAAATTTACTTGGTGCTATTTTTTGATATCACTTCTTTTGTAAAACAGATTTGATAAACGAGGTTTTGTAATATGTAAAAAAACGTACAATACAAAAAAGTTTACTTGGTGTTACTTTTTGATATCACTTCTTTTGTAAAACAGATTTTTAGAGAAAGA
>NW_018021737.1:34372-35901 GCF_002006095.1 Pseudomyrmex gracilis
ACTACAGTTTTTATAAAATCAAATTTTGCGCAAAGAGCTAATAGAAATTCAGATGCATCACGTTTTACATTATTCGAAAAGTTTTGTATATAAATAATGAAGAACAGTTTGAGGTAAGATTTTTAAGTTTAGTCAATTTAAATACAGTATTTTGTATACAGTAAATAAACTAAAATAAACTAAAATAAAGTTTTTTATAGTAAAGTTTAAAACTAAAAGTTATATAAATAATGAAGATTGTTAATACACGATCTCCGATCTCGATGCTACGAGCTACGACAATCCTGGCCCTTTCACCACCGAGGATCCGACGACGATTAAGAGATCTCCGTATTGGTAAGACGAATACTCTAGTTTTATAAGGCCGCCAATTCGAACGATTATTTTGTGTATCGCGTCGCGATTATTATCTCGTGTGTGCTAAACTGCATGTTTCATACAAAGTGCGTTCNTTCTCCCTACGCGGCGAGCGGGCAGTCTGTTCGTTTTGTAATTTTTCATCGTTTGTTTCGCGTTATTGCGTGCGTGTCACGATAATTATTCTCGATCAATTTGTTCGATTCTTTTTGTTAATTTGTTTGGTTCGTTAATTTTCTCTCCTCGTATTATCCTGTTTACAAACCCCTCTCTGTGTAAATTGTTTTTAGCTGAATAGCTGAAGCATTTCGCGACCGTCACGTCTCGAGATTAATAAAGAATGCGTTAATAAAGAATTATGATGTATATATGTAATATATATGTATATATGTATGTGTACCGCTTTTTAATTTTTCAATATCCTTTCAGATAAGATGGACATCGACACAGACATTGACAAAGAACTAGAAAATATCGTTTTAGATACGCAAGAAAACAAAAACCTGAAAGCAGAAAATCGTCGTTTACAAGAAAAACTAAGAATGCTGGAATATCAAGTCCAACTTCTGATACAGAAATCAGCAGAAAACCGTAAGTACATTTAACTTAGACTGTATATTTCCTTCCAGTACTAGAAATCTAGCACATGTGACGTGAAGTATATATAAAATTTCACTATATTGCACATACCCCAGAACAAAGCTTTATAGACATTTTGCTTTATCTAAAACTATATACTAATACATATCTTTTTTGCAGAAAAATCGACACAAACACAGGATCGACAAGATTTCTTACAGAAGCCAGATGATAATGAAGAACCCAAAGAAGCAGAAACCCGTAAGTACAACAATCTTTCTCTCCCTCTCTCTCTCTCTTTCTCTCCCCTTTCCTTCTTTCCTCCCTCCCTCCCTCTCTCTCCCTTTCTCTCTTCCTTCCTTCCCCTATATATCTCTTTCTTTCTTATCTTTTCCTCACACACATATTATATAAATGTATGTACACTCATATTTATTTTTGCAGGAAAGAGAGGCACAAGTGCAGGAGTAGCAAAAAAACAGTACTATAATTATTATAAAAACCGCGGTACTCGCGGTCGCGGTAATCGTGGCCGCGGTACTCGTGGCCGCACTCATAGCCGAAGTGGTAATAATTATGTCTCTTACTATTTC
>NW_018021738.1:0-8466 GCF_002006095.1 Pseudomyrmex gracilis
GTATATTTATGTATGTGTAAATATATATATATTTATATGTAGGTACATCATAATATAGCCTTAGTTTTCAAACTTCAATTGTTCATAACTTTTTTATTAACAACGAGCGATGGCTAAAATTTACGGATTGTTACTCAGGTGTCCTTGACAAGCTCATGTCAAGCTCATTGAAATCGGAGGGGGGTGACCTTTTCTATATATTTACCAAAAACAAGACTAAAAGAACATGAAAACAGCATACTGAGAGACACTGCTTATATTTTTGTAGTTTCTCAACACCGCTTACAACTCAATCATTCTTTCGATTGGAGTAATGTGAGGATTTTAGACAAAGAACCGAATTTTTACAAAAGAATAATCTCGGAGACTATTCACATTAAACGTCAACAACAGAGTCTCAATTTAGTAACTGACACCAAATCGTTGAATAACGCTTATTTTGATCTTTTAAATAAGATGACTTTATCTGAATTTTAATTTCAACTGACTCTTCCATCCTCTCTTTTGTGATTATAAATATGTTTGTCTCTTGCCTTTGACTACCATTTGACTCCCTGCGGTTTGTATGTAAGCATCCTCTGACTTTTATATTTGTGTTTTGTAAGTTGTTTGTACATCGACTTATTTTACATTGTGACGACAGGAATACACATGAAGTACGACCATTTACCATATTATTAACACATTAACGTTTTATATTCTACATTCTGTACACGGCGACTGAAGAGAACATCAGTGAATGTCGAAACGTTTCGCACTTTCCTGACGAAAATAAGAAGCTTTACAGAGCGTTGATAACCGTTTAATGAGAATTTTCTGAGAGTTTATACACTTTCAAACTTTATAAGAATGCTTATATAACGTCAAAAGGTTTAAACTCTTTTGGAACGCTTATCAAACGCTATATATAAAGAGCCGTCTACAACGGAGAGTTGTAGGCCGTAACAGTAAGAAATTGACAAATCACAATCGATTATTCTTCTGTACTTTGTCTGTGATTGGTCAATTTCTTACTATTACGGCCTACAACTCTCCATTGTAGACGGCTCTTAATGTTTCCTAAACATTCTGCTAAAGTAACGCCTTTCACAAAACGCTCAATAAATACTGATAAATTTTCGTACAAAGAGTTTGCTGACATACTTTTCAAACGGTTAGCAAATTCTTTTATGAGTAAGTAATAAAAAATATTATAAACTACACATTAAACATCAATTCATTTATTATAACTCAGTGTATTGTAAGAATAAGAAGACTATTGATATATATATTACATATATTTAATATATTAAATTATTTACTTATATTGAGATTAATTTTATGTAATAGTTTTATATAATAGCTTTATGTAATTTAATATATTATATAATATATTACATTATCTAATATAATTACTAATTAATATATATATTTAAATTTAAAAATAGCAGTCAGTAATTGCGTAGCAAGTGACACTTTTGCATACAAAAAATTTTCGTATAAATTTAAGAATTGAAGTCCAGATTAACAATTATTGAACACTTACAAACGCTTACAAGTTTATACACAGAGAGAACGGTTTCTTTAAATTTAATAATCCGATTTGTTTGACTCANATTTGTTGCATTCAAATATAATTTTTTTTTTCAACATAATTTTATACCAAACAACAATTTTGTTGAATGATACTTTGTATTGTTACGTTATACTAAATCATAATATGAAGAAAATAATATAAATGCTTGAAATAATTTATCTCAACGAAATAATGTTTCATTAGGTTTTTTTTTCTTCATTAAATAAACCATTAACATACAAAGATGTTTTTTTTCGGGTTTGAACTGCGTTAGTGTCATTTTTATACCGACGTTTCGTGAACATTACAGCTTACTTCATCAGGGTTTAAACAGCAGCCTGACTGTATGAGTATCATCATACTACACACCGCGAAAGCATCAAATATCAGATTAAATAAACCATTATTTAATGAAAAAATCAATTTTTAACATAAATGTAACAGACTATATTTGATTTAAATATAGCATTATTTGAGACACAGTGTTAAAATTTGGTTACGTTGTAAAAATGTACTTTAAATCATATTTAATAATAATAAGAGAGATAAATATTTTTATACATTGCATTACAATATTTTTAATAAAATAATATTTTGAAGAAATAATAAATGAACTGTGTAAGATAGCGTGAGAATAAGTAGATAAAAATAATCATTCTAGTAAGGAACAAGTAGTCTTGCGGACTGAGTACAGGTGCTTGCAAATACGACGGAGGCGTCTCGAGTTCGAATCCCGCTATCATCTTAGGATTTTTTCAGATTCGGTCCCTTTTAATGGAATTTATCAGTTGATTGACGAGCTAAACCGGGCTTCCAAAAATTAATTCAAGTAAAATCTCTTAGCTGTGTAAAAGCGCGAGTCGCAAAAATTCTTTTATTGAATTTTTAGATGTATTTAACTTAATAAACTATTTTGTTTTGTCTTACGCTTAACGTAAACACTATGCAAACTTTCAGAAACGCTTTATACAAACGCCTTTCAAACGCTGTAGCGTTGCAATTTCCGCCCTATGAATTCTTTACTGACTTTTCAAAACTTTCAACGAATTTCCGCAAAACGCTCATACAAACGTCAAATACACGCTTATAAAATTCTCATTTTCGTCAGGGTTACATACTATGTATTATTAATGAACATTATATATATATTTTTTTTTAATAAAAAACTTTTTTTACTGTCATCACGTTTATGCTCGATACTGACTTTCTTCAGCGATACACTTTATTTGTTTTTACTATACGAGCGTTTTAAGTTTTTTTATGAATAAAAAGAACATTAAAAAATTGTCTTGATAAGAAGTTACATATTGAAAGCAAACTGTATTAGCGAACTACGAGAAATACTGAAACAAACTCTTAACAAATTATGAATTTGCAAATAATTCAATTTGAATTATCTTGTAGCTACAAACATACAATTTACTGTTCGTAATATCAGGTTAGGTTAGGTTATAATATCTATAGACCCCCCCTCGGGGTCGCCACGGGGAGAGACGACACCCCCGCTCCCAAGGGTGGGTCCTAAGAAAGCTGGACCCAGGTATCCTGTCCGCCGCTGCTCAGGCCGCGGCCTGGCCAAGTCCACCGGCCGAGCCGCGCGACCTTCGAGCGGAGCTCCGGTGGTTCCGCGAGACGCTGGTCATGATCTGCGACGCGGCCATGCCACGTTCTCGTGGGCCACCGAGCCGAAGGTCCGTGTATTGGTGGTCGGAGGAAATAGCCGATCTCCGTAGGGCGAGTATTCAAGCCCACCACCGATACACACATGCCCGTCGCCGACTTCATCGTGGCGACGAGGCAATCCGAGCAGCGGAGGCGGCCTACGAGGGTTATCGCATCGCGCGTAAAGCCCTCAGAGTCGCCATTAGAAAGGCAAAGTCCCGAGCGTGGCAGAAGCTCCTCGAGGCAATCGACGCGGATCCATGGGGCCGCCCATACCGTTTGGTAATGGGCAAGTTACGCCCCTGGACCCCGCCGGTCACGGAGAGCCTGGACCCTCAGTTGTTGGAGAGGGTGATCTCCCTCTTCCCCGGCGGGAGAGGCACTTGGCCCTCCCAGCAGCCGGGGTTGGACCACCCGGTTGAGTGGTCCAACGAACTGGGGGTCACAGAAGAGGTGTTCCGCCGGGCCGTCCGTCGGATGACGCGGAAGAATATCGCTCCCGGTCCCGACGGCGTGCCCGGCAAAGTATTGAGCTTTGCCTTTGGACAGGGTCCCTTGGAAGAGCGCCTCAGGCAGATCCTGACAGACTGCCTGAGGACCGGATGGTTCCCCCCAGACTGGAAGCAGGCCAGACTGGTTTTGCTCCGCAAAGGAGGAAGGCCTGCGGACTCGCCATCCGCGTACCGGCCGATTTGTTTACTCGACGAGGCGGGCAAGCTCCTGGAGCGTATTGTTGCCAACCGCCTCGTCGAGCACCTGTCACGGGAAGGTCCCGACCTGGCCGACTGTCAGTACAGATTCCGTGAAGGACGCTCTACGGTGGACGCCGTGTTCCACCTCAAGTCCCTCACGGAGGCGTCGACCAGGCAGGAAAGGAGGGCGTTGGCAGTGTCCCTCGACATCTCCAATGCCTTCAATTTCCTCCCCTGGGACAGTATAAGGTGGGCTCTGGAACGTCACAGAGTCCCACCCTATCTGAGTAGGCTCCTCGGAGACTACTTCCGTGGCAGGGAGATTGGATATACCGGCCGGTACGGATCACCGCAGCGAAGGAGGATGTACCGCGGGGTCCCACAGGGGTCGGTTCTCGGCCCGCTGCTGTGGAACCTCGGGTACAACGCGGTGATCAAGGCCGCGCTCCCCAGAGGGCTATCAGTCATCTGCTACGCAGATGACACGTTGATAGTCGCCTCTGGGGACGACTGGAGCAAAACCAGATTGCTGGCAGAAGTCGGGACGAATTGCGTCGTTGACCGCATCGGGAGACTGGGCCTTAAAGTGGCCGTCCACAAAACGGAAGCCATGTGGTTCTTCGATCACTTCCGTGGACGGCCCCCAGCGCTTAGTCTCTCCGTAGGTGAGGCACGGGTCGAGGTGGGTACGACTATCAAGTACCTCGGTCTTCACCTCGACCCGAAGTGACGCTTCGACGAGCACTTTGCTCGCCTGGCCCCCCGGGTTCGGAAGGTCGCCAACGCCCTGGCGCGTATCCAACCGAACCTTGGGGGACCAAAGCATAAGGCTCGCCGTCTTTACGCCAACGTGGTCCACTCGGTAGCCCTGTATGGGGCACCGTTGTGGGCGGAAGCCGCCGCGAGGGCAGGAGCGCGGAGCAAATTCGCATCGCTCCGCGCCTCCCAACGAGTAGCAGCCCTTCGCGTAATATGCNGCTTCCGTACGGTGGCGAGAGAGACGGCGGGCGTACTGGCGGGGATGCCTCCCCTTGCCCTCCTCGCTGGCATGTACTCGGCGAGATATTCTCGCCGGGTCGAACTCCAGCGGGAGGGACTTGCAGGGGATGCGCTGCGAGAGGCCCTCTCCAGGTCGGAGCGCCAAGCCCGGCGACAACTGCTCCTTGGTTGGGAGCAGCTCCTGAGCGAGCCAGACGTGGACGCTCAGGAAGTCGTCCGGGTCGTCCGACCCCACTTACGAGTGTGGTTGGACGACGGGGTCGGACGCCTCACCTACCGCGTGACGCAGGTGCTTACCGGGCATGGCTGCTTCGGTGAGTACCTGTGTCGCATCGGACGCGATTCAACGACGCAATGTCACGCGTGCGGGGCGGCCAGCGACTCGGTGGAGCACACCGTAAAAGAGTGTCCACGGTGGGCTCCGGAGCGCCGAGAGCTGGTCGCCAAAATAGGAGATGACCTCTCCCTGGAAGGCCTGTTACGGGCGTTGGCCTCCAGGGAGAGAGACGAGTGGGAAGCGGTTGTCTCCTTCTGCTCCTCGGTGATGGAGCAGAAGGTGGCAGCCGAACGAAAGAGGGAGAGGCTACCTCTCTCTCTGGGGAGACCCCGAAGACGTGCGCGAGCTGGTGGCGGGGCCCCCGCTTCCCGCGTACGTCCTAGGGGTCGTGGCATGCCCCCCACTTGACAATGAGTCTCCCCTTTCTCTCTATGAGGAAAATCGGGGAGACTCAATTGTATATTGCGGGACGGTGGGCGTTGAGAGGAGCCGGGCCTCTTGTTAGCCCACCGATCCCGGGGCAGCGTCTAGGACGCGTGAACGAGCGGGCGGCGGCTGATATTCCCGTGGTGGTACCGTCCATCACGGTAGTGTGGTTTGTTTTATGTAGCCGCCGCGGGGCCATGACGAGTCGAGGTTGGGGGCCTCGGCTCGTCCTGCACACGGCCCGAGAGACGGGGTGTCACCACGGTGTGTGTCCCGTGGTGACATCAAGTTAAATGTTGGAGCGACCAACGCTTGAAGAGGAGACATGAACGAGAACTAGTTCTCAATCATTCTCCTCCTCACAGAAGCTAACAGGAGGGGACCCGCGCGCATCCTTACAATGGCATCCCGGGTCCCTTCCTAGTAAGAGCGAGAAAGACACACCGTGGGAGTTTTAGCGGGTACACCTCCTCCACTTGCGGGTGGAGAGAGGGATTCCCGCATAACCCTGGCCCTCCCTCAGGGTCAGGATATCCATAAAAGATTTCTCCCACAAAAAAAAAAAAAAAAAAAGGTTATAATATCTAAAGCATTAAAATTTTAAAATTTCAAGTTGTCATGTCTCCTAAACCAAAGCCGTAACCCGCGAAATTTTTGTACATGAGTACTCAGTATGACTTACCCTATAACATATCAAAAGCGCAAAAACATCGAAGAGAACTGTGGCTTAAAATGCATATTTAGCTTAAATATAAACATTTTTCTAAATTTTGAACTTTTGTGTGAACTTTTAACAATCATATATATTTATGTGATTATATTTTTTATGAATAACTTTAATGAACGATGAGCAACAGCCAAAAGTATCTAGAGATTATTCAGAAGAGTGTTCTTGACATCATGTATCAAGATCAAAGAAAGCGGAGCTGCTTTTCGTATACTGAATAATTACTTATATTTTTTATGAATAACTTTCTAACAATCAACAAACGACGGCTAAAACCTTTTGATTGTTACTCAGCAAGGTGTTCTTGACAACATAAGTCGAAGTCATGGATTTCTGTAAGGGTTAATTTTTTGTAAATATTTAATCTATTTTTCCCATTTAAATCCCATTTAAATCTAATTCCCATTTAAATCTAATCTAATTTAGCTTACCTAAACCTAAATTTAACCTAACCTAAACTTAACTCTTTTAAACCTAATCTAACGTAACCTAAATCTAAACATAACCAAATTTTTTTTACATAAAGGATATTCTTTATGGATACCCTGGCTTTTAGTAAAAAAGCTAGGGTTATCTGGGACTTTCTCGTTCTTTCCGCGAGAAAAAAGAGATTTACCCACTAAAACCTCTATGGTGTGCCTACTCAGCTCATCGTAAGAAAGAACCCCGGAACCCCTCGTTAGAACTTGGCCAAAGTCTTCCCTCAAGCTTGTGACTTCACGAGGTGGAGGTGAATCTCTCCTCAGTCATCGCCACCTTTGGTGACGCGGCATAACATACGCCGCCGCGTCGCCTTCTCTTGCAAGCGCGTGCAGGACGAGCCAGGGCCCCAATCCTAACTCGTCGCGGTCTCTGCAATAGTATCGCTCTCTAGGGAGAACGTTACTACCCTGAGACTACCGCTCGTCTTTTTTCCTTCTACATCCCGCCGGGGCGATGAGCTAACAAGAGAGCCGGATTCCCCAACGCCCATCGTTCCAGCCCAATAGGTCACCCTCTATTGTTAGCCGAAACTCCGGGAACACGCGCGGACAACGGGTGCACTCGCCGACGCCTCCGCCTAGGTCTCCCAAAAGAGAAAAGCAGTCTTTTTTTCTCCCTCTCCGCGGTATCCTTCTGTTTCATCACACTGGAGCAAAAGTCAACCACAGCTTTCTAATCGTCTTCGTCCCCGGAAGCCAAAGATCGCATAAGGCTCTCCAGAGATCCAGCCCAATCTTGACAACCAGCGACTCGCGTTGATCAACCCACTGCGGACAGTTTTCCATAGTGTGCCGCACCGAGTCGCAGGACGCCCTGCATCCGTGACATTGTGTCGTTGGCTCCTTGTCTATGCGACTCAGGTACTCACTGAAGCAGCCGCACCCGGTGAGTACCTGAATCATCCGGTAGGTGAGGCGTCCGACCTCTCTTCCCAACCACACTTTTAAGTGAGATCGAACGACTCCGACGACTGGGCGGCCGCACGCGTCTCGTCCAGGTGCTGCTCCCAGTCGCGGAGTAGCTGTTGTCGGACCTGGCGTCCGAGTCGGCGAGTGCCTCTTTCAAGACACCTTCTTCCAAGCCTTCTCGCAGTAATACAATTCGGCGGTGGTATTTTATTGAGTACATGCGCGCGAAGAGGGCAAGGGCATGCAGTGTTTCAATATTGGAGAGGCTGTACGCGCATGCGCGGCGTATACAATGTCACAAAAGTATCTAAGAAAAATAATATAGAATACCGTCATCAATTCACTGGAACTGATAATTTCATTTAAAATTGTTTAACAAATGTAAATATAAAGATGACACACGTTTATAAGACAAAATACATATTTACATAAAGTTATTCATTACTAATATAATTGAATTTATTATTATTAGTTTATTATATTATGAATATAAAACAATATATAATATATAAGAATAAAAAAAAAAGATATAGGTAAAATCACTTTACAAATAAACAAAATTGCGCTTGCCATGATGTCTGGAATTTTCTAACCCAGGCAACCAGCTGACGTTATAATGACGTTAATATAAAGTCAGTTTTTGACCAGTTCGACGTTAGTTTATGACGTGATATTAACGTAATGACGACGTGAGTTTGTCTCGTCAAAAATGACGTCATGTTAATGACGTTTACTTA
>NW_018021738.1:9446-23377 GCF_002006095.1 Pseudomyrmex gracilis
CGTAATATTACGTGTTATGTGGAATCTTACATATAATACATAAATATATACTCAAAAACAAATTTTTAACTACCGTGTTATTTAAATAACGTCATTATGACGTCTTACTCACTTATTTCAACTGACGTTACTCCAAAGACCAATAGGTACATCATATATGACGTATATGTGTGACGTATATACTGACGTCATTGTTATGACGTTCCAAATAACGTCAGATTTAGGTCATAATCACCAATTAGTGACAAAAATCACGTATATTTACGTCATTACAACGTCAGCTGGTTGCTTGGGTAACTCTTTTGAACTTAACAGCTCCTTTTTTATCCATGTTTTTAATAACCTATATTAATATACTAATGTTACGTCCTGTGACTTCACGGTTCCTTTCTTTACGCAACGCAGTATGGTAAACACTCGGTAGAAACGAAATTTATCTTAAACAAAACGCGAGAGATAAAACGCGGACTAAACAGAAAATTTCCAGATGGAGAACAGGAGATCGATCTGAAAAAATATGTGACACTAAAAATCGAGTGACACAAAGCGAAACCGCGCGTCTCAACAAAATAGAATAATAGATCCGAGAAATGAAAAATCCAAGCTCCGCGGCCGAACAAATGCCGGACACATGTAATAACAATCCACATGTGCCAGGAACGGGTAGGCGAAATTAACAAATCTCCTTATCTCCGCAAGGGAAGTTTTCATAATAAAAGGCGGAGGAACAGGAACACTCGCAAGACACTAACAAACATTTTCTGCCGGATAAAAATTATCTTCATAGTTTAAACACCAGCTGCAAAGCGCAGGAGATGTCGTCATACAGATGGTGTCAACTATTAATCGATTTTTAACAAATTAGAAATCACCACCGTTTTTGGTGGAAGCGCTGGAGCCGATCGAGTGCTCCGATTGGAAGACTGCGTGCCTACCGAAAATCGTATATAAGATGACACTTCCAGATCAGGATCAGAAAATATCTGAGTTCCGCCGAGGTCTTGAACCGCCTTTATAACCTAATACCGTTCGCGGATGCCGTGCAAGTTCGTGGAAGTGCAAATCAAGTGCCGAACATCAGGCCGTTTCACCGGTGAACCGAAGACCAAAAAACCCACACAACACGATTTGTGCTGATTGTCGACTTATAATCGATCTTTTTCAGTCAACTTATAGTCGATTTTTAAAAGTTGACTTTAAGTTGACCTTTAGCAGACAACTTAAAGTTGACTTTCAAAAGTCGACTATAAATTGACTAGACTAGAGTCGACTATTTGCCGACAATTAGATGGCTTTGAAAAGTGAATTAAACATAATTATTGTCGACTTAAACCTAATTGCATTTAATCAGCAAGATGATGAAGGCTCCAAATATTCAAGATAAACACAGTAATGTGACAAGGCCAATGGAAGCACGAACACTGTTGTTTGTGTGTTGAAAATTTATTGAATATATAGAGTGTACAAACGTTTCAACACACAAACAACAGTGTTCGTGCTTCCATTGGTCTTGTCACATTATTGTGTTTATCTTGGATAATTGTATTTGTCATCGCGCTAACGTATATAGTTATACATTTGTGTGTACATCTGACGCCACCAGTCTCAGTAAGTGTCAATTAATCATTGTGATCATTGGGTCGATTGTTTTTTAAGTATATTTTGAGAGTATTAAAAATTATATAATAATATACTATTCGTCAACTTAAAGTTAACTTAAAGTCGACTTTTCAACGGTTGATTATAAGTCGATAGCAGTGTTCACAGTTTTGAGACACTTACAGCGGGTGTGTTTAGCCGAAGTTAGCGCTACGTAGCGCTAACTTCGGCTAAACACACCCAGCATGCAGCAGCGTGAAGGGGATGCGCACAACACCAGCAAGCATTTACTCGCTATTTTGTGTGCATTTCTTCCACCGATACAGCATGCTGTAAGCGCTTAATGGCTAGTCTACAATGGGAGTAGGCAGTATAGAGTAAGAAGTAAGGTTCTTGGAGTTCTTTTATTTTTGTCTATACAAGTAATTATTTCGCGTTTTTTAACACACGTCTTTCATTAGCTAACAGTAAAATAAGTAAATTGTGCTAAGAAAGTGCGCTTGTTCTTTAGAATGTCAAAATTCGGGATAAATTTTTTCTTTTATACAGTTTTCTTCTATAACCTCGCCATATATTCACGTATGTAAAATTATTTCTAAGCTTCTGTACGTATTTACATTGAATTAGCGCACTAAGACAAAAAAGAACATAATGAGACACTCAGATTATGATGTTACTATTTAATTAATGAGAGAAATAAAAATATTATGATGACAAAATAGGCTATCATATGCTATCATTATAAATAAAAAAAAGAATTCAAAGAAAGCATTATATCTCATTGTCAAAAGCACTATATAGTTTTTTATATTTATGTCCTTCTGTAGGAGCATTTTTCATATGATGCAGTACAAAAAATTAGAAATTAGAGAAATTTAGGTTTCTAAAACATCGATTTACAGGTTTTTATAGTTAGTATCCAGTATCCTCTTAATATTGTGAACACTGGTAAATTTAATAGTTATTAAACTAATAAATGAATGGTCGTAAAGAGTCGTTCGCAGGATGTTGTGCGGATAAATGTGCGTATAAATGCAAGAATACATTTTTCTATACGCTTTCACGTGTAAATTATTCACGTGAGTTTTTCGAATTGAAATTTCAATTCTAAAAATCACATACAATGCCAATTTTGCATTACATATGTGAAGGACCCCGAATACCCCCCTAATTAATTTATAAAATATTGCGAAAAAAACTCCTCAGCCAGGAGTCGAACCTGGAATCTCCGGCTTTCCGGTCCTATACGCACATTTATCCGCACAACATCCTGCAAACGGCTCTTTACGACCATTCATTTATTAGTTTAGAAAGATCAGAGCCCGAGATGATTCTCATTATTAATTGTTAATNTAGCGCTACGTAGCGCTAACTTCGGCTAAACACACCCAGCATGCAGCAGCGTGAAGGGGATGCGCACAACACCAGCAAGCATTTACTCGCTATTTTGTGTGCATTTCTTCCACCGATACAGCATGCTGTAAGCGCTTAATGGCTAGTCTACAATGGGAGTAGGCAGTATAGAGTAAGAAGTAAGGTTCTTGGAGTTCTTTTATTTTTGTCTATACAAGTAATTATTTCGCGTTTTTTAACACACGTCTTTCATTAGCTAACAGTAAAATAAGTAAATTGTGCTAAGAAAGTGCGCTTGTTCTTTAGAATGTCAAAATTCGGGATAAATTTTTTCTTTTATACAGTTTTCTTCTATAACCTCGCCATATATTCACGTATGTAAAATTATTTCTAAGCTTCTGTACGTATTTACATTGAATTAGCGCACTAAGACAAAAAAGAACATAATGAGACACTCAGATTATGATGTTACTATTTAATTAATGAGAGAAATAAAAATATTATGATGACAAAATAGGCTATCATATGCTATCATTATAAATAAAAAAAAGAATTCAAAGAAAGCATTATATCTCATTGTCAAAAGCACTATATAGTTTTTTATATTTATGTCCTTCTGTAGGAGCATTTTTCATATGATGCAGTACAAAAAATTAGAAATTAGAGAAATTTAGGTTTCTAAAACATCGATTTACAGGTTTTTATAGTTAGTATCCAGTATCCTCTTAATATTGTGAACACTGGTAAATTTAATAGTTATTAAACTAATAAATGAATGGTCGTAAAGAGTCGTTCGCAGGATGTTGTGCGGATAAATGTGCGTATAAATGCAAGAATACATTTTTCTATACGCTTTCACGTGTAAATTATTCACGTGAGTTTTTCGAATTGAAATTTCAATTCTAAAAATCACATACAATGCCAATTTTGCATTACATATGTGAAGGACCCCGAATACCCCCCTAATTAATTTATAAAATATTGCGAAAAAAACTCCTCAGCCAGGAGTCGAACCTGGAATCTCCGGCTTTCCGGTCCTATACGCACATTTATCCGCACAACATCCTGCAAACGGCTCTTTACGACCATTCATTTATTAGTTTAGAAAGATCAGAGCCCGAGATGATTCTCATTATTAATTGTTAATAGTTATTATTTGATATCTCTGTGTAGCACAGCAAATGTATTTAAAATTCACAGTTACGCAAAAATTGTAAGTTCATATTAAAATTTATTATTTAGACAGGTTAATAACTGTGTAATTAATATTTCAACTTATTTTTCTTTAAGATACTCTTTAATTTTTTAAAACACATTTATTTTGCTACTCTGAATAACTAAAATTAATTATTATAAGACGTCCCAGCTTACCAAAATTGACAAATCAAATAACTGAGTATTCTTTATAGTAACTTACGTTATTATTTATAGTAATTTAAGTTATATCAGTTATTTAAGTTATATTATATTTAGAACTTATTATTATTTATAGTAACTTAAGTTACTATACTTAGCTATTTGATAGTTTACATTCCACTGTTTTTATTGGGCACTGATGTCTGTAAGATATTTTGTAGTCATGCAGTGGTGCCATACGTTAAGGCGGTACTGGATACCAACTATAGAGACCTGTAAACCGACGTTTTTATAACCTAATTTTCTTTATTTTTTAATTTTATTTACTGCACAACATTAAAAGCGCTTCTACAGAAGCAAATAAATATACAAAACTATATAAAGCTTTTGAAAATGGGTTATAATGCTTTTTTGATCTTGTTTTTCATTCATAATGATAGTATATAGTATCAAATACACATCATCACGAATTCAGATTTCTCTCATCAATGAGATAGTCAAATCATAATTTGAATAGCTTATTCGATTTGTTTTTGTCATATGTTGGGTGCTAATTCACTGGAAATACTTACATAAGCTTAGAAATAATTCTACATACATGAATATATAGTGAGGTTATAGAAGGAAACTGTATAAGAAAAAATTTGTGTTGAATTTTGACATTCCAAAGAACAAGCGCCAATTCTTAGCACAATTTACTTATTTCTGGAGAAGCATTTTGGATTTGATGCAGTAAATACGACACAGAATCTGATTAAAAAACGTCGGTTTACAGGTTGCTATAGTCGGTATCCAGTACCCTCTTAACAAAAAAGTAGAACGTTATCTATCTAGACAATAACTATTTGATTGGTTGGGCTAGTAATACTCGAGTTATAGTTAACTTTTAGTCGACGTGTCTTAAAGTCACCGTATAGTCGATCTCTAGTTAACTCAAAGCCCACTTCTAGTCAACTTACAGTCGACTAATAGTCACTCGGATAGTCGACTGACAGTCGACTATTTTTGGGACATTCGTCATCTTTTAGTCAACTATAAGTCAACATTCAGACTGACTTAAAAGTCGACTCTTGACTTCTCCAGTCAACTTATAGACAACTTTTAGTTGACTTTGTGTTGTTTGGGAAGGCTCCCACAATCAGACACACCAAACAAGAAAGTTCACGGAGGGACGTGGAAATAGCACTTGGCAAATAGTAAGTCCTAGGCTAAGTTACTCTTGAAATTTTGCGTACAACAAACCGATAAGAAAAGGAGAAGTTGAATCTCGTTTCCAGGAAAAACCGGAATAATAATATTTCAACCCGATTTGAAATTTTGATCCGCGGTACAGTAGTGCAAATAAAAATAAAATTAACTGCGAGTTCATTTAAATAAAAATACCTTCTCATTAAATGATTACGCATTTAAGTGGAAGATCGTAAAAAAAACATTCCAAGCTACGGTTAAGGCTCGGAGAAATCGGTGAAACCGAGCTTTACGACGGGCAGCTTGCCTTTGCGTCACACCAAGCAGAGCCGAATAGGTTTTCGGGACTCGGACTTTCTGTGACCCCCGCGGCAAGAATATCCTACAATAACGCAGCGACACAAACTGACCATACTTACAAATAATCCCGGAACAAACGCGCTCACTCGTTCCACACACACCGAATCAAACATTCGCTCTACCTCGCACTCAGACACATCCGCGAACTACAAAGACGACACCAATTTGTAGTACGAATTCTTTACATACTCTCCCGTACTCTCCGAGAACTACCCACAACGACTCCCAGTAAATCTTTTTCCTCCTTACGAACTCACTCCTTCACCCTTTCCCGATTTCCCATCAAGACTTCGATCCGGAAATAGAAATAGTATATGAATACTTAGCTCCTCGCCTTTCCTCTTTCCACTGACGAAGAATCAGAACTAATAGATCTCGCTGACCTTCCTACTCCTTCTCCTATAAACCTTCCGTACCCGCGTTCCCCCTTGCCTCCAAATCTTATGTCTTATTTTTTAACCCATGTCCCTAGGTTCCCTCGATCCAACTCCCCCACCTTTCCTGATACGCGCTTAATCTTAAATCAATTACACTCGATGAGCTCCGACGAGAAATATCCTCCCTCTCCTCTTCTGCAATAATCTCTATCTTCCTTCCAAACTCCCGTTTTCATTTCTATGTACCAGTCGCCCTTTTCCACATTTATTACCTCCCGCCGCAATAGAAAAAATTCGTCAATCTTACCGAAGATTCCCCTACAAATTCTGCCACGAGTCGGTTGCACAAACACACACACATGTCACCACGCTCACGTAACAAGTATAAAATCCACTGGAAGCTTTAAACACTCACACGCACACGCATACACTACATGTCCCTTCCGGCCTCCGAGTGATGACCCCCCGCGCGTAACAATTGTAACAATCCGCGCTCACTCTCAATCAGACCACACAAAAACACAATGGGAATTAATTATATAAGCAACAATTTTAGATAAATAAATGAAAGCTTATGGTTCAAAATCACCTAACTAGTTTTTTATTTAAATAAAAAAGCAAAACCTCGTTTTTGCACATTCCTATCCTTAACGATCGCACGATCTCGTCCTTAGTCCGTAAAGCAAACGCTCCAGACTTAAAAAAGAAACCACCGAGAGAGATTTCACAGAACAGAGTAATATCGGCTCGTACCGTTGACCCGCCCGTGAATATAAACAACTCACTCAACTCGCACACAGACAAATTTCCGTGTCTTCTGTGTCGAGCATTTAAGAAAGATACGTTCAGCTGTTCCGTACTACCAGCCCGACCTTATCTATAGGCCAGGACGTAACACTAATATACTAATATATAAAATATTGTAATATACTTATCTATACTTAACCTAGTATCTAGTATCCCATCGTCTATCCGGCCGCCTCCCGCCAAAACTATCGCGCATCTTCATAAGTACATTACTAGATTCTCTTTGATTTCGTTACGCATGCGCGTACAGTCTTTTTAATATAGGGACACTGAAGGAATGCACCTCCGCCAAGACGCTCTGCTGCGTACGATGCGGAGGGCTACCACTCTCTGGGCAGCGCGAAGCAGACGGAACTTGCTCCGCGCTCTCGCCTCCGTCGCGGTTTTCGCCCACAAAGATGATCTGTAAAAGGCCACAGTGTGGACCACATTGACAAAAAAACGGCAGACTTTTTCTCTCAAACTCCTAAAATTTGGTAGCAGATGTGCCAAAGAGTTGGCCACTTTGCGAACTTTGGACGCAAGATGTCCGAAGTGTTCCTCAAAGCGCCACCGCGGATTGAAATAGAGAGTTGTACCCAGGTACTTGATACAACCCAGAAGAGTGGCTGGAGGAGGCTGGAGGAGGCTTACCTCCTGCCACATTAGGATAATTCGTTCAAAGCGAACCGCGTAAGGAAGCCAAACTTCGGTTTAGAGGACATGTAAGAGCTCTCGGGAATTGATAGCTTCTGATTTGCCAAGGAGTTTCTCTGGCTAAGTCCCAGAAACTGGCCACCGGAAAGTTTTAGTGAGTGCCAGTCCCACATTCTTCCGCTCTCTTCCCCGGGGAGCGGGAGGTGCGTAGGCATTTTTCTTCCAGAAAAAAAAGATACTTCATAAGTCTCCACCTCAATCCGCGTCTTGCTCACTTCAAGATTGAGCTTACGCGGTCGCCTACCGCGAATATGGAATCATATGGCTTCCGTCTTGTAGACGGTCATCTAGAGAACCGGTCTTTCTATGCAACCAACGACACAATTGGAGCTAACTTTGGCCAACAACCTAGTCTCCCGCCAGTCCGCGCCAGTGGCCACTACCAGCGTGTTATCCGCGTAACAGATAACACCCAAGCTCTTGGGCACAGTAGTTTAAATTACCGCGTTATACCCGAGGTCCCACAACAGCGGGACTCCTGCAGAACTCCGCAGTACATCTCCGTGCTGTGCGGTGATCCATACCAGCTGGTGTACCAAATCTTCCTGCGGCTGAATTACTCACCGAGGACTCTGCGCAGATAAGGTGAGACCTTCCATGGCGGTCTAGGACCCACCCTAGTCCCAAAAAAAAGTTAAAGGCGTTGAAAATGTCAAGAGATATCGCCAACGCCCTCTCTTCTGCCTAACCGACGCGTCCTTGAGACATAAGGCGGGAGATTGCCTCCACCATTGATCGTCTCTCACGGAACCCGAAACAGTCGGCCAGGTCGGGACCCACCCGCGACAAGTGTCCGATGAGGCGGGCTGGCACAATGCACTCTAAGAGCTTGCCCGTCTCGTCGAGCAGACAGATCGACCGGTACGCCGACAGCGAATCTGCAGGCCAATCCCATTTGCGCAAAAGACCCAAGTTGGTCTTTTTCCACTTCGAGGAGAACCACTCCGTCCTCAGGCAGTTGGTAAAAATCTGCCTGAGACGAGTTCTCAGAGAACCCTGTCTGAAAGCAAAACCCATCACCTTGTCGAGCACGCCGTCGAGGTCTATTTTTCTGCGCAATCCGCCTGACGGCCCGGCGAAGCTCCTCTGTGACTTCTCATTTGTTGGATCATTTTATTTAGTTAACTCTGGTTCCCGGAAGGACTAATCAGCCCATCAGGGAAAAGAATTAACACTGTGGCAGCTAGGTAGCAGCCACCACAAAGCCTATGAATAGGCTATCCCGTGAGCAAAAATGAACGCGGCCTAAAGCAAGGCGTGGCCCGTTTCCCACGAGCGCTCGAAAGCGGCAGGCAGCAGTTCGGCACACCGCCGTTACGCGTCGCACGCCATTGACCGCTCTCGCGGAGACAAATTTTGCCAGAACGTCTTTATAGTTGGCCCGCCGGCCAGCGTTGATCCGTATTTGCTTGCTTCAAGTCGATACGCATAAACAGAGTGTTCC
This sequence comes from Pseudomyrmex gracilis, assembly GCF_002006095.1. Classification (NCBI taxonomy): domain Eukaryota; kingdom Metazoa; phylum Arthropoda; class Insecta; order Hymenoptera; family Formicidae; genus Pseudomyrmex; species Pseudomyrmex gracilis. Next base: position 18,627 of record NW_018021738.1, read on the forward strand.
AACCGATAGACATAGCATAGTGAGATTCTAAAGGCACAAGCTCTAATTCGCAGCAGCATCTTAAAGGATGATGCTCGTGCAAGACCCGTGCCTCCCCGATCATCAGAGAAATTAAGCAGGCAGAAGAAGTCTTTGCCCGAGAGCGTCACGTACAGTGGAAACTACTGCTCTGGAGGTTGCTTCCGCTTGATCTACCTCTACAGCGACTGACAAGACCACCTCGGATCTTCCTCTCACCCTGAGATATTCAGGCGCTTCACATCACTACGAGATAACTTGCTCAACGTGCCTCGCCTGGTCTCGTCACTCCGAACGCCAGTCATCTGGGTCGTGTAATGCAAACGACTCAGCGTAGCTGCATTTCGAGGAATCAACATCAACACCAACACCTCCAGAAACAGTACGTCCAGAGGCGTCCAGCACTCGCCGGCAAGGAACACTACGGAACGGGGCTGCCAGTACGACTCCGATTGGGAACCGTCCTCGCGAAATAAAGCAGCCACACAGACCGGACTAGCAGGAGAAGAGAACGAGAGGAGTTCCATTCTTCCGAGCACTACCAGCCCTAAGACGCAACTGGACCAAAAACCGGAAGAAGTCGGATCCAGCGAGGAGACGGGCTCGATCGGAGCCCGTCAGGCTCGTCGCATTATCTACGTGACTCGGACTAAACCACACATCACCTGGTTAGAGAGACCCGGTGCTGACTGAAAACACACAACCGGCCCTTTTCAGGACCAATCCAAAAAAACATCAACTGTATATAAGAACTTGTAAATATACGTGACATATATAATTGAGAGTTTCATTAATCATCGCTACATCTTTCACGATAACTCTTGCCATTGTCGTTTAATATCGCTACTGCTGCTTCCATATCGTTGCTGTTTTTATTTGCCTACTGACGCATAGCGCTACAGACACTACCCTCTCCAAGGTAAGGTAGGGAATCCAGACTCTCGGTGAGCAGGAGCGACTACGGATAAAGCTTGTTTGTAATAAGTCTGTAAAGACGCTCTCACAAATCGGCATCGAAAGTCTCGAGGAACTCACTCCACGCTTGAAAGAGTACGGAAGCTTTTGCCTTGCTTACGGCAGTACGGAAGGTTTTGCGAGCAAAGCGATAGCCCTCGCTGCTCGCTCTGCCAAGTCGCCAGTAACCTAACCTAACCTAATTTAACCTAACCTAACCTAACCCTAACCCTAAATCTTGTGTTTGCAAGTACTATCTATAAGGTTTTGTGACACCGTGACCGGAACTGGCCATGAAGTACTCCTTCGGTCACGACACTTCCCATATGACCTGATAGATTGGCTACGACCAGATATTTGGGTTAGTCTTTACACATGACCCGTAAAGGTCGTGTGCCGATAAAGTCACCTTCTGGAAGAAAGAAAAGAAACGTCACACTTACTTTCGCGGGTGAGTTCTATCTAAACATAGCTCGGCCTTATGAGTCTGAAGACTCGATGTTGCTGTTGGCAGAACTCGTTCTGCTGCCTGTCTCTTCCGTTTGGCGGTTTCCTTAGCAAGAAAAACCGCCTCGCAGTAACCGGTCACTGCTTTCCACTTGTCCGGACTGGACAACATGCCGCAGATGAGGGAGAGATCGGGTTTGACTTCCCCACACAGCACGCAGCGCTCGGCGAGCATGTGGTGAGCCGTGTCTACGGCCGCATTACAGTACTCGCAGTGCGGTCCCGGAGTTTTACCAATTCTATGCAGGTCGAAGCACCCATGCCCGATAAGTACCTGCGTCATCCGAAACGTTAATTGAGATTATTTAGATCTGTTAACTCACTGCTACAAGACTGAGCGAATTGCTGCCCTTATTTTCGGACCCGGTATGGCGGCACCACTCGTGCGAGAACACCACTTCACCATGTTCATTCATGCTTGTTCACGGAGGTCTGCTTTGCCCACCTGCTCCACGCCAGCAGGAGGATTTACCCGCAGTGCGAGGTATACCTTGCGCAAATACTGGGCCTGCAACTCGATGGAAGAGACGCCAGCCAACATGCCGGCTACTGTGCGATAGGCGCAAACGAGGCACAAACAGTGTTTGTTGGAGACACCTAAACGCCATGCACTCCCACCTCTGGCGTGCCAAGTCTTCCGCCCACACGAGGGACCCATACAGGACGATGGAGTGCACCACTATGGCGTAAAGACGCTTGCTCCTCTCGCTAGGGCCGCGAAGGTTAGGCATGAGCCACCCCAACGAGGCTATCATACGTTCTCCCCTCTCGAGCACGGCCTAAAAGTGGCCACGGAAGATCTGTCGATCAACAGGCCTAGATACTTCATGTGTCGTTGCAGGGACACATGCGCCCATGCGATCCTGACCCGTTCCGGCAGAGAGTCGTGGTACCTTTTTGCAAAGACCACTCTCAATCTTCTCGACTACCACGCGGAGACTCATTCTCTGGATGTGCCGGATAATCTAACCTAAATCTAACTTTTTTTTAACGTGGTGGAAATCCTTTATAGATACCCCGATTCCGAGGGAAGAAGTCGGGGTTATCCCGGACTCCCTCTACTCTCCGCCAAGAGAGAGTGGTGATTTACCCGCTAAAACTATCACGGTGTGCCTAACTAGCCTGTTGGAAAGAAACGCTTCCGGAACCCACTGTGTGACTTTGCCGGAACCAACCTAAATCAAATCTAACCCAACCTACCTTAATCTAACCCCTAACCTAACCTAACTTAAACCTAAATGTAGCCTAAATTTGTAATTCCATTTGTTATTCTTGTTAAAAATAACAACTATGTAATAACAACTATACAACATATTTAAAAATGAAAGTGATCTATGTGTAACGTTTTATGTATAATTATCATTATACTTATGATATATAGTAATTACTTAAATTAAGGGCCGAGGGGTCAAAACTTGAATCTGATTTAAAATGTATGCTATTGTACCCGTGTCCGATCAGTATTCATGTCCGATTGAATTTGTAATGTGTCTATTTTTTGTCGTGTCCGACTGAGACTGTGTCCGATTGATACACCTTGCCGTATCCGTTTTATTGTGCATCAGGTCTTTTCCAACAAAACTGCAGTATTGCGCAGACGTAAGCGCTGCTTACTAAAAGAGAATGCTATACTGAATTTAAAAAGAGAAGAGAATCCTATTGCGCATAGAGAAAGAAAAGCTGGCAAAGTGAAGATACCGTTGCGCGTGAGATTGGCAGGATACTCGCTGGCAGTCAATGATTGTGAAGTGGAAAAACTTTCAAATAAGAGAGATACTCGAAACGGACGAGTTTTCGTTTATCCGGCTTTTCTTCTGTCTATGAACTCACAAGGAGTGGGCACGAATTGCGAAATACAAAATTGAATGAGTCATAGTTCATTCGAAAGAGAAGGTCGAGGGTATAAAAAGTGTAAGAGGGTTTGAGTGCATGGGCCTTAATTTCCGAGAATTTTGCATGCAAAGTTAAGGGTGCGGCCAGCTGTACGTTAAGTAACATAAATAAGTTAGACTTAGCGTGAAGCGTCGTGGCTGCGGCGTAAAGCGCGCGCTTTGTAATTTTTGGCGTCCGTTGCGAGTTTGAAACCTCGCAGTGCCAACTTTTTTTTTCATTATAACGACTATATCTATCAACTGAATTAATTATTATTATTTTATGGAATAAAATATTAATAATAACGACGCAATTAATTAATTACGTATAATAAAAATAAGAACGTGGGAATTTCTGTGGTTGTTTATGTTTATTCATCGTGTTAATAAGCCGACATGTAACTTGCAATTTATACCTCCAAAGTGCACTCCAATTTACCAACCTTGCGATGTCTATTTTTTTAGACAAGTCAAAATTATCATTAAACGAATTCAAAACTGTACAGATATTCTTATTGATGGAGAAAAGAAGGAATTGAGAGAGAGAGAATTCTCGATATGATGCAATAAAAATTCAATCATTAACGCATTATTTATTATATGCTCCAAAATTTAAAAATATGGTACACTTTGCTTGGTACGCCTCAAAGTTGGCAAAGGAACGCGATATTTTTTATAATGTTAATCAATTGTGTTTTCCGGTCAACATACATAATCGCAAATGTTGGTGTACAAAAAATTATTCTTTCATAAAATGTTTGTAACGGTTCTACTTTTCGGGAGAAAAATATCCCGTTGTTTTGTGTCTTTTAAATTGTGCGGAGTAGCTCGTCGGTTTCCAGGTACAGGTAAGAAAATGAGTGGACTCGGTCGTTTTAAGTAACAAAATCGAATAAGGTTTATTCAATAATAAAAAAAGACTTAAACAAATAATATATGTACAAACAAAAGAAAATCGTTGAATAAGCGGAAGAATCTACGACACGGTACTTTCCGGAACGGTAGGCGTGAGACGGTCACGTGTTCGGTCGGTTCGTTCGGTCCTCCGGAGAGGAATATGTACAAACTAATAACAAAATACAATGTAAATGATACCGTATATTGAAGACTTAACGGTGCGGTGCTTTCCGGAACGGCAGGCGAGAAAGTCACGGTCTTGTTCGGACGGCCTGGCGGAGAATCGGGAGATTCTCCCGGAGCGGAGCGGGTGCCGGTGTACCGGGCGGAGGATACACGATTCCCCCGGAGCGCAGCGGATGCCAGTCTATCTGGTGGAGAATGCTAGATTCCCCCGGAGCGGAGCGGATGCCGGATTACCCGGCGGAGAATCGGACGATTCCCCCGGCGCGGATCGCAAACTGGTTTACCCGGTGGAGAATACAAGATTCCCCCTGGAGCGGA
>NW_018021738.1:24152-30671 GCF_002006095.1 Pseudomyrmex gracilis
CGTTTCGTGGCGCGGGGAACGCGCGGCGCGGGCGGCGCGCAGGCCGCTTTGTAGCGCGGGGAAACGGCAGCGTATATTTTAATATATGCCGATTTCTATAATTCTTCTTTTGGCGCTAAGCGCCGTGTTTTTGGCCGGGACGGACCGTCGGTCCCGGCCGTAACGATTTGCATCGTTACATGTTCGTGGTGTGCGATCCATTTATGTTTCCAATGTTTTTATGTTAATTTCCATCCACAACATTGCGCAGCAATGTCCGAATTTTATAATAAATAAAAACACGATGAATAAACATAAACAAGCACAGAAATCCCCACGATCTTATTTATTATACATAATTAATTAATTGCGTCGTTATTATTAATATTTTACTCCATAAAATAATAATAATTAATTCAGTTGATAGATATAGTCGTTATAATGAAAAAAAAAGTTGGCACTGCGAGGTTTCAAACTCGCAACGGACGCCAAAAATCACAAAGCGCGCGCTTTACGCCGCAGCTACAACGCTTCACGCTAAGTCTAACTTATTTATGTTACTTAACGTACAGCTGGCCGCACCCTTAACTTTGCATGCAAAATTCTCGGAAATTAAGGCCCATGCACTCAAACCCTCTTACACTTTTTATACCCTCGACCTCCTTTCGAATGAACTATGGCTCATTCAATTTCGTATTTCGCAATTCGTGCCCACTGCTTGTCAGTGTATATTATCACATATATATCCGTGGCACATAGTTTGCTCGCTAAAACTACTGTATGTCTCAAACTGGAATAAAACAGCTAGCTGAATAAAAAATATAAGAACTAAGTGTTTGTAATTTACTCTATTCCATTCCTTACTATTCTTCTACAGTTACTATATTCTTCTACAATTATATCGCAAAATAACTACTAAATCTTTTACAAACCTTATCTAGTAGTAATCATTTTACGCAATAAATGATTGCCCTATTTATCACGCTGACGAATTAACTAAACTGACTGATAGTTTTATTAAAAATAAAAAGCTGAAATTACAATAGAATACTAATGTAACATAAAAACAATGTAGTTGCGCATAAATTACTATTTATTTATTTTTCGATCTATAAGACATAAAACTCGACACGGCGCAAATACCGAAGTTACATTATATTGAATGTAACGTATATTATTTTTATATAAAAAAATCTAAATTGAATATATCTTGTATGTGTCGAACTGCAGGATTTTAATGTTTTTTTAAAATTATTCTAAAAGAAATTTTTTATAATAAGAGCGATTGAAACAGACGTTGCAGATATGTCAGTCAATCGATTTCGAGTAACAGGAAGAAAGTTAAGACTTCCCAACTTAATTGATAATTTTCAGGAAAAAATATACCTGGAGAACCATGATGCTGACCACGGTGCCAGCGACAGGTACGAGGTTTAATTCTAGCCACTCCTCGCCAGCTCTTAGGCAACCACGCTCGAATATACTCCTCTCTCCTGTCTGCGTTGATCAGAAGAGATAAATAAAAATGATTATAATATTGAATATGAATCGACTCCACGCGATGTAAAAATCAATAATAAGTTGAGTTAAGTGGTCAAGGAATCCATGGACTCAGTTGTTGTGTGTTATTGAAAAAATTTCCTAAAATTTGAACGAGAAAAACTAATATATTTAGATAAATTACACAGACGTTTCGACCGTGGATTTCGGTCTTTATCAATGTTCTACAATATAAAATAAAATAAAATAAAATAAAATAATAGTGGCTAGATCGAGATAATAACACACACACACGGAAATGTGAAATAACTTACAAAAATAGTCAGGTAACACCAACACTGTGGCACGCTCGAAGTCAACGGTGTGGCAGTTGACAAGACAGTGCGACAAATTTGGCTGTCAGTTTAAAACTCACAAATAATGTGGAGAGAGTAAGAAGTCATGTGGTAGTTCCTTCTTATTCTTCAAACAATGTTAAGTAAGTCTTATCTAGGGAGTCGACATCATTCTGTAAATCTAAGCCGGCTGGTTGTTTATTAATGTATAGTGCTTCGAATATTAAACGTTTATAATAAGATGGCTCAATGTCAAGGGTTTCAATGTTATTCCAGTCAAAATCATGTGAGTAATTCAATCTATGGTCAGTAATAACAGATTTTTGGGATATATTTCTATGAAAATGATTTTTATGTGCTCATTGATCCTGATTCTGAGGTTTGTTTGGCCTACGTATGAGGCTTTGCAATCTTTACATTTTATGCAATAAACAATATTAAGGTAAGAGAGATGAGGAAGGGGATCTTTATGTCCTTTGATAAAACGTGATAAATTATGGGAACTAGAGAAAGCCAATTTTGAAGTGTTATCCAGGAGAAAAATGTTCGCTAAGTGCTCAGAGAATCGTTTAATATAAGAAACCATTTATTTACGTTAATATTTGGACTGTCAAAGATATGTTGCTTACAATTCTTATTTTTATAAAAACTATTTTTTTAAGTCTCTGTCTCAAGATATTGAAAATAAAGTCAAGAGGTTAATTGTTATTAGTTAATATTGTAAAAAATTGTTCAAGATTTTGTTTATAAAAAATAGGGTTCAAGAGGAAAAATGCTCTGTCTATTAAACCTACTACAATGGCTTTCTTTTGGCTAGAAGGGTGATGAGAGCGGTAATTTAGACAACGACCCGAGGAAGTAGGTTTTTGAAACTAGTTATGAATCAATGAGCCATTCTCACACAGAACAAAAACTCCATTAGACGTCGACATAGCTCCATGCGACATCTAATGGATGTCTGGATGAGTGGATATCTGTGTGGGTTGTTTATGATAATAGTAAGATCAAGAAAGTTGAGTTTGTCATTAGAGCTGGACTCAAGCGTGAACTGTAATCGTAGGTGATAGGAATTAAAGGTATCAAGGACCGCATTGAATCTATTCACTGGAATCTATTCACCATCGCAACATCATCTTACATAAAGAATCAACGTATCTTACATAAAGAAGTGGATCAAAATCAAGCCTGCTGAGAGCATAATTCTCTAAATCTTGTAGAGTGATATCAGCTAGAATAAGGAAAAGAAGGGAGCCCATGGATGCACCAAAGATCTGTTTATAAATTTTATTGTTAAACAAGAAGTAAGTACTATCAAAAACCATTTTCAACGCTAATAAGAATTCATTATATGTAATATTCGTGTTATTTTCAATTAAAGCCCATCTATTACTAACACTTTTTTAATGCGAGGTCGACAGAAATGTTGGTGAAGAGGAAAATTACGTCCAAAGAAATTAGGTCAAAACTTTCATCAAAAGAAATATTAGAAATAATCTTGGACAAATGAAAACTATTATCAATGTTACTAGGTGGAGGAATTAAGCTACTGTGAATAATTTTATGAAGTAATAGTGCGAATTTATGCAAAGGGCTATTTATTGAAGAAATAAGAATTCTGAGAAAATTGTTAATTTTATGGATATTTGGCAAACCATAAGCTCTTGGTAAGACAGCTAACGTGCTATTAAGATAGTTAAATGTATTATCCGTGATATATCCGTGTAACTTCCATCTTTTGAGCAATTCTTTGAGATTGTTTGAAATTTTATTGATGGGGTTGTGTTGGATTAAAAAGTAAGTACTCTGATCAGACAAGAGAACTTCCATATCACGGACATAGATCTCTTTATCAAGGGCAATCACAGAGTTACCCTTATCGGCTCTCGTAAAGGTGACATTAGGATTATCACGCATAAATCGCTTAATTTTTGTGAGAGCATTCAAAATTTCTTTGTCTTAAATGGACAGTGAGGTAGTAGAATTTTTGAGTTTTTCCAATGCAAGTACAGATCTGCTCCTAACTTCCAAGTTTTCCTTTTTATTAAGATGTCTAATATTAATCTTCAATGTGTTTGACAAAATCAATGATGGTTGTGTCGTCAATCTTAAAAAATCATATCCATAGAAATACATCCAAAAAATCTGTTCTTTTTCTTCTTCGCTTAGATGGCTCTTTACCCCTTCACGAGAGGAGTATACGCCAGTCTGGTTATATATAAATTTTTATACTTTTTCATGGGGGGGGTTGTGCAGTACACTACTACCACGCGATACACGGCCTTCTTTCACAGTGGACGTGCCCATCTGTGTCGGGCTCGTGTTCAAGATGTTGTGACTGCGATCGCCTTGTGGGAGGTAGATTAATTCGAGATTACACTTGAATTAATTTTTGGAGTCTCGATTTAGTTCACCGATCAATCGATAAACTCGATTGAAAGGGACCGGCCCGGAAACAATCCTTAGATGGTGAGCGGATTCGAACTCGAGACCTCCGGGTTTGCAGCCCTTGCACTCAGGCCGCGAGACCACTAGGCCGGTCTATCCGATCAAAAATCTGTTATTACTGACCATAGATTGAATTACTCACATGATTTTGACTGGAATAACATTGAAACCCTTGACATTGAGCCATCTTATTATAAACGTTTAATATTCGAAGCACTATACATTAATAAACAACCAGCCGGCTTAGATTTACAGAATGATGTCGACTCCCTAGATAAGACTTACTTAACATTGTTTGAAGAATAAGAAGGAACTACCATATGACTTCTTACTCTCTCCACATTATTTGTGAGTTTTAAACTGGCAGCCAAATTTGTCGCACTGTCTTGTCAACTGCCACACCGTTGACTTCGAGCGTGCCACAGTGTTGGTGTTACCTGACTATTTTTGTAAGTTATTTCACATTTCCGTGTGTGTGTGTTATTATCTCGATCTAGCCACTATTATTTTATTTTATTTTATTTTATTTTATATTGTAGAACATTGATAAAGACCGAAATCCACGGTCGAAACGTCTGTGTAATTTATCTAAATATATTAGTTTTTCTCGTTCAAATTTTAGGAAATTTTTTCAATAACACACAACAACTGTGTCCATGGACTCCTTGACCACTTAACTCAACTTATTATTAAATAAAAATGATTTAAAACACCGGTGCGCGTACATACACATACCCACGCAAACAAAAAGTTATCTGAGTATAACAATTCCCTAATTTGTAAACGTTTTAACATACGATAAATATATTTCTTACTTCAAATTTAATCCTAAGTGCATATATTTAAACACGGTATATACACGCATTCGACATTAATACATGTATTATCGACGATATTTAATGATGACTCGGAAAAAGTTCTTTTTCAGCAATATTTACTTATTTGCGTTAGACCAGGTTGTAATATGTCATGGTTTATTTAATGAATGCGCGTTCCGACAAAAAATATAATTAAGTGATGAAAGCGTTATTAGCGAGACGGCGAGGCTCTGTCATTACACAGCAGAAATGATATATCTACTCTCAAAATAGAAGCTGGCACAAAAGTTCTTATCTCTCTTTTATCTTTGCTTCTCCTTTCCACCTTCTCTTCGTCCACTATTTTCTCTCTAATTAAGTTCCATGGTTTCTTGACCTGGATCTGCTTGTAGACATTGTGTAATCGCCCGCGCGAACGCGTGGTCCGTGCAAATCTACCTCCAAAGAACGGTGCGCTTTTCGAATCAAGTTCTGCGCGATCTCGAAGACAAATTATTCGATACTTTCGAAGCGCTAGATCTATTGTATTTTTCCAACGATGATGCGAGATGATGTGAGTTTTGACTCAAAAATAACGAAAAAACGGAATACTATGGACACTACTTGAATATAGATAAATGTAAAGTATGGAACTTTATAATGTTGATAAAATAAATGTGAGGATTTATGATAAAAGAACTTAGAGAAAGTGAAGAACTTAAAAAGTAAGTAAAATTGAAAATATTAAATAAAAACAAGTTTTTCAAAAAAAGTAATTAAAAGTATTTTATCTAAATATGAGGTTTTTTTAATCGTTTTTCACTAAACGGTAAAAGCAAAAATAAGATAATTTACTTACGTAACTAGGCTTTCTAACATCATAGCCGCATTGTTTATTCTTAATGATTTCCTGAAAAAAATAAAAGGCTCGCTTAACCTTTGATGTAATTGATATAGTCGACGGAAAATAATTTTAAAAAAGTCACAACTGTACTAATGTGGACAGTTACATTAAGTTTTCGCTTGCAACAACTAAAAGGCACGCCACACGCTTCCCTCGAGCCGATGTCGCTCGATGAACAATTGAAATAATTATTGCGATCCCAATCCTTCGGACCTTCAATCCCGCAACATTGTAACTGTAAAAAAAGATATATTTTATATTTTTTATAACACATTGAAACAATATACATTTATAATGCGTATTTTAACATAAACAATACACATAATATAATGCATATTTTTTAAGTTTTTGAGCTTCATAAATTCTTCTTAGGCCAATTAAGTACGTTCAAATGATACTACTAATAATTTCTCACCGGAGTAAAAATAGAAAATTTATAAAGAGAATATCACGAATTTAATTAGTAAAAACAAAAGAATTGCATGCGAGAGAGTCTCTTTTGTCGCTTTGCTACAATTTAATTAATCAGATAATTCGATATCATTAAGAAATGGCGATT
>NW_018021738.1:31446-36805 GCF_002006095.1 Pseudomyrmex gracilis
CTAAGTAGTTCCAGCGTTGACCGCTCGATAGCGCCGCTTACCCGCGCTAGAAAAAATCAGTCCGGGAACTTTCCGGACAAACTGTGTATACATGTATAATATATAATACATTAAAAAAGATAAGGAAGAAGGGGAGGGAGAAGAAGGGAAAGAAAAAGTTCTGTATTAAACAGCCAAAAGTAACCAGGCGAATACTAGATTACGTACTTTAGTTTTTGTTAAATTTGTTTTCAACGTATTTTGATTATTCATGCAATTATAACGTTTCAATTCCAATCAAATCATTCATAATATAAAAGACGAGTTTTGCGCAGAATATTCATACAAGATGTGAATGCGTTGACTATAGAGATATGAAATATGCGAGTTTCCGATTCTGTTGGATTTAATTATTATTTGCCCAATGTTGTCTATAGCAAAAGAAATTGACAACGAGCTCGTGACACAATTTGTCACTGACTTCTATTCAATTACAATTTTATTCTTATTTCTCTATATTTTCCATATGTTTAAAGAATGACAAAGTAAATGCCTCTTCAAATATCTCAAAAACATCTTCATGCAAGTAATAACTTCTTAATTTAATTTTTTATTTGAGATATGTTTTGCGTTAAAAACTATTACGCAAAATTATAATATCAAATAATATGACGTTTTTTACGTAAAAGTTAACTCAAGATTTTTGCAGATAGTTTTTTCCTGCTGACCGTTTCCATACAAATATATGTTTTTTCTAATACATCTTATATATTGATCATATAGACTATAGAACGTCGACTGCATCGAGTAAACCAATTAATAAGATAGAATGGCGATGGTAATATACTCGATACTGCATAAAGTCCAAAATACTACCCATTTCATTAACCACTTATAAATGATGTCGAGTAACTTCTAATGCAATGACAGACAATGCGATATATGGTAGTACCTCGATGTTTTCCTGAGGTTGATAGAATTACTAAAATTGCCGATATGTCGAGCACTTCTATTAAACTCTTGTAAACTCGCAATTGATCAAAATTATCGATTAATAAGTTCTATAACATCATGCTCTCCAAATCGTGCCGTAATCGACTGTCAGAATTCTAAATTCACAAGACTTTTGTGACTTACGGTTTTTGAAACATTAGGGTACAGACTTTTGCATAACGCATAACGCATAAAACATAAGAGAATCAATCAATATAACCTTCAATTTTTATCCCTACTTCTTATTTTAGAAGGCCTTGATTGGCTAATTCTTATGTCTTATGTCTTATGCGTTATGTATTATGCAAAAGTCTGTGCTTCAACCCTTACTGAGAAATCTATCAGTTTCCTGCTTTATTTATTGTTTCTGTATGTATATAATGTATATCGTAATTGAATTTGATTTACAATGGTCGTTTATTAATAGCATTCTTATAAGTGCAAAGGCAGTTTATTCTGCAGGCGTTTATTGGAAAGATAATTATATAGTAGATATATGACGTATGTGTATTTATACGAATAGTTTTTGTTTTTTTAAATTTTATTTTTCTCTCTTCATTAAAACATGCATGTGCGCTATCTCTCTATAAAAGACAGCATAACGATAGGTTAGAATGTTGAGTGGTCAATAGTCGACCGATATGATGGTAATTCGATGCTTGCGGATTCATCAGTGGTCTGTCGCGTTAGACAGTAACCAAATCAGTTTGGAAATGTTTGCTACTCACAACGTGCAATAATTGATGCGCGTATATCGATTGATAAATCCGATAATAATTATACTTATAGATACATAATATCGCTTATAGATACATAATGTATATAAGCGTAGCATAAGCTTATTATTATTTTATTATTATTTTTTTGAATAAACTAAATCCTGTTACTTCTATAATGAATTTATTCAATTAAATTAATTTTTTTCGGATACTTGGCTTTACGATGTAAATCACTATTGCATTGTCGACGGTCCACGTAAAGTGCTGTAAATCGAAATTCTTGCTAGATCTAGAACTAATAACGTGTGGCAGAACGCGAGAGTGCGTGTGCGGTTTACCTTTGACTAGCTTTTATTGATAGAATTACCAAACTTGCGGCGGAATATCAGGGTGGTTCTATTGAAATCTCATAAACCACAATTGGATGACCAGATATCGATTGTCGAATGCTACTGTATTACGAATTATTTGGATGCCGTGCGATCGCAAAAGCAAATCCGGACTAGATTTTCGTGCTGCAGAAACTTGATAAAGCTTGCGCAAGCTTGTTATTAGTAATCTATTGGTATTGTGCGTAAATATAATTTTTTCATATTATTTTTGAATGCGCGTAATTTGCTTTATATTCATATGTAAGCTTATTACGGTCGCTGATATGTATATATTCAAGTTGAAAATATATGTTGCTCGGTATATATGTTATATAATATATGTTGACAAGTTCTCTCGCATGCAAAAAACTGCGTATATCGAAATCACACTAAGTTAATCCTTGAATAAGAAATAACATGTGTCAATTCTGGTACTATTAATTTCGATCAACTTGCCCAATCTTCTTGGATCCAATCGATGAGATTCTGCTGATCGGGATCTTCTCGATAATGGATAATAAATGCTTGAAAACCCCCGGTAGCTTGTGATTTTATCTGCAAAAAGTGTATAAAATAACATATTACTAAAAATAACATATTACTCAAACCTATGCTCTATGATTGAAGTATTGTGTGTTGTGTTATGTATTTGCAATACAAATTATACTCAACTTTTATTTCGAGTAGTATATTATTTGACATAAATATAAGACATACATGCGCATTTTTTAACATCCCGGAAATTTTTCACATCAATATTCCTCTGCATTCTCTTTTTCTAAATGGCTATTTTATGTTACTTTGAGATATATAAATAAAAAACATCAATAATCCTTATAAATTTAACAATTTTATTGAAATCATGATATAATTCTCTGTGTTTTGACTCAAAATACATATTTTTTTAGAACTGATGATTCCACTTAGAAAATGCATTCTTCTTTTGCTGTAATGGCTCTTGCCCCGGTGAAGAAGAAGCATACGCCAGTCTTCGATTTATTATTATTACTAGTTATGTTCTTCTTCGTCATTATGGCACTCGCCCCCTATAAGGGTTTAGGCATGGCCAGTCTTTGATTATTTTCCTCTGAACGAATATGAGGGGGGGGATGTGCAGTGGGAACTACAACCACGCGATACACGGCCGTCTTCTCACAGTGGGCGTGCCCATCTGTGTCGGGCTCGTGCTCTAGATGTTAAGACTAAGATCGCCTTGTGGGAGGGGAATTAATTCGGGAATACACCCAAATTAATTATTGGAGGTCCGATTAAGTTCGCCGATCAACCAATAAACTCGGTTGAAAGGGACCGGCCCGGAAAAAATCCTCAGGTGGTGAGCGGATTCGAACTCGGGACCTCCGGGTTCACAGCCCCTGCACTCAGGCCGCGAGACCACTGGGCCGGTCTTAGAAAATGCATTACTGTGCAACTGTAAGTTTTCAAGGATTGAACTTCAGAGAGGGCTTTTTCCGATCAGAGAACGGAATGACGTTAAAACATTGAGCTGTGCGAGCAGCAACGTGATAGCACTTTTATTGGTTGTTCTAAATTTCCACTGGAAAAAATTCTTGTCATATTTGAAAGATGCAGTTAATAGAACTAATTAGTAACTGAAGAACTTGTTGTATACTTATACACATACTTCGTCGACACCTGACCTAGACCATGCTCTACGTGTTTTGTTTTTCTTACGCACGCGTGCACGTATTTTTGGTGAATAAAATTGTGAAATATGCACTGACAATTATTGTACAATACATTCATCACTTTGATAATTCAGCTACACTTTTTGTAGCAGTTGCTGAATTAATAAACGCAGTAATAACACTCAAAAATGTCGTACAAGTGTCGTGCGCCGCCGTGTGCTGTCGACCAGCTCTGACTATCCCGACTCGTTGTTAGCGCCCGTGTAAACAGGCAAACCGCCGCAATACGTGTTTCCATTGTCTAAATACATTATATTTTGTCAAATTGTGTCCCTGATACTTGAGCTGAGTTTCTTTCTCCTCTGGGCCTAAAGCCGCCTCACGAACCCCAGCCTTTCCGTTTCAGCATCTGAGTTGCCGAGTATTTTCGCGGGAGATTGCCATGTCCAAAGTAATTTGTGATTATGTCGAGATATTGTTGACGTGCGATTGTGCGGCGTGATTTTCACGTCTGGCGCCTAATTATACGTTTGAAAATTTTTATAACCAAGAACGTGCCGAAGGTGTGTGTGACGCTCTCGTACACCACCCGAAACGAAAGAAATTGCAGCAAAATAAAGCTCACAATTTATATACTATTGAATTATGACGGTAATATCCCAGCAAACATAGATATATAATAGCAACATTGTCGTAATAAAACAAATGTAACATGTAATATAACATGGTCGTTGCACGTAACATCTATGTTAGTTGTAATTTCCTACTTATCGTATATTGCAGTTATATAATATGAATATAACATGTAAGTAGAATGTAATATAATTGTTATATAGTTACAGAAATGTTATATAAAAGTTATAATGTCATTACCAGCTAATAACAAACAATATAATAGATATATAACATAATTATATTACATTTATAAAACAAAATTACATAACATTGATGTTAATAGAGTATAACAGCTGTTATATAACGTATATCACGCTGTTACTTCTATGTTATATAGCAGTTATATTCTGTGTTTGCTGGGATGTTATTAAAATGTTATATTACTGTTGCATTAGTAACTAAAAGATTATACAAGGAGAGTCAAAAATTTGGATACACCCTCGTAACTTTTGAACGGATTGAAATAGAAAGTTGAAATTTGGGATTTGATAGGATCACAAAAATTATCTTTTGATCAGGATGGCACCTACCTTTTATCCCTTTGAGATAAGGGAGCGAGAGTAACTTAAAAATCTTAAATGGCACGAGAGGTCGAATAGGAACTCATTTGAAAGGACTTTTAAAGACGAAAACAACAGTTTTTGAGAAGAGTCGCTACGACTCTCTAATTGAAAATGACGATCATAAAACAAAACTTTGCATTTTCTTGTTTATTACGTTACCGTTCTTTGCGTTACCCAAGGTCTACGGTAAGGACGTGACGGTTATCAAACCGTGCGTGCAACGGAGATCAGGACTCTAGGGGTGCGTTCCGAGTTACGCCTATAAATTTAATTTCAATTAGGGGGGTATTTGGGATCTCTCATATACGAGATGCAAGTATAGCATCCTATATGAATTTTAGAATTGTTATTACAATTCGAATTTCACGTGTAAAAATTTACACGTGAACACGTATATATGTATATATATACAC
>NW_018021739.1:0-2135 GCF_002006095.1 Pseudomyrmex gracilis
CCGGCTCCGGGCACCATTCCTATCCCATCCCGCTCTCCGAGGAGTTGACTCGGAAGCATCCTAGGTCTCCGAGGTGCTGACTCGGAACCGAAAAAACCACCTTCGAGGCGTTGTCTCGAAGCATTCCGCTCTCCGATCTCCGAGGTGCTGACTCGAAATCAAAACTCCTTCTTCCCGAGGTGCTGACTCGGGAAGACACCCGTGCCCCGTTATTATCCGCTCGAGGAGCTGACTCGAGCCAGCGACGTCTCCCCCGAGGTGTTTGACTCGAGAAACCCGATCCTTCCTTCCCGAGGTGTTGACTCGGGGGGAATCCCAACCGTTACCTCCCGAGGTGTTGACTCGGGCAGCCCATCCTGGCCTCTCCGAGGTGCTGACTCGGAAGGTTTCCGCACCGACCGTGCCCGGGGCATTGGCCCAGGTACACCGACTGTCCCCTTGGCCGTTTTCACGGCCCACCGAAAGCCGTTTTCACGGCTCGCCACTACCGCCGTTCTCACGGCGCACCGACACCGCCGTTCTCACGGCGTACCCGGACATCTCTCGCTACCTAGTAGCCGTCCTGACTTGCCGACCGCGTGCACCACGTTGTGCCACGACTCTACGCGCCCGCGCACCGCGTCTCCGACGCCGACCCGCGTAACCGCGTTTGCCGTAACCGAATACCCCCTCGATGTGTATACTCGCGTCCCTCCCGTGTTAGCAAGTAAGTTTCCGTCCCGTTCCCGCATCGGCCGAGACCGATAAGCGACAGTGCGTCTGCACCAATCCCAGACCGCGAACCGTTAACTTGTAAGGGCTTCGAGCCCCGCGTCGACGCGGTATTGTAAATATGTTCCCTGTTAGTAAGTAAGATCCCGTTCCGTAGCCGCGTCGGCAGAGACCGACCCGCAAACCGTACGCGCGCACCAATCACGGGCCGCGAACCGTCCTTCACGGGAAGCAAGTTCCCGTACCGTTTCCGCGCCAGCCGCTACCGACTAGCGATAGTCAGCCCGCGCCAATCACAGACCGCGATCTGATAGATTGTGAGGGCTCCGAGCCCATGTCGCTAAGACATTGTATATAGTTAGTTTAAGAATATATTAGTATTGAGTTTACAGCACAAAACCGAGCGTGTCGCAATCTCTTCCTTCCCCTCACCCGAATCCTGGTCTGACCGAGCTGTCCGGCAGGCGGAAGGCCGGGCAAGCCGCGCATAACACGGCGGCTCCGTTACAAACTAAATAATATTTTTTTAAATATAAGATATTTTTTCCTCAGTATATAGTCGCTTACTTCATTGATAGTAGTTTCGTTAGGGCTTGTATAGTTATTTTCAATGCTTTCAACTTCATCTTCAATAAATACGTCATCGTTTAATTCTTCCGACTCAGGGAATGACTCCAGGGAATGTTCAAGCTCTCCGTCTGTACTATTTTTTTCTAAGCTACTATTTTCATTCTCCTGTTCCGTTAGTGCATTTTCATTCGCAATAGTCCCAATGTGTGTTCGTAAAAACTCTTGTTCTATTAACCTCGGCGGAATTGCATTATCTATTAAAAAAATTAGAAACATTTAGTTTCATATATTTAAATAATTCTCTTTTCGTATACACAGAGAGGACAAGTTCTTTAAACTAAATAATCCAATGTTTTACTCATATTTGTTGCATTTAAACAACATAATTTCATATCAAACAACAATTGTGTTGAATAAAAATTGTATTTTTACCTTAATATATAAATTAAAGTAGGTGACAGAATACTTTGTTTGAAAGTATTTATTAAATAAAACAACATTTTTTAAATATAATAGTGTAGGTTAAATATTTTTTTTAACTTAAACAAATTAATTTCATTGGAATAGTCCAAACAACCTAATTTTTAAACCAAACATTCGGATTGTTTGCTTAATTAAACCAAATAAACTATTTTGCTGAAATACATTATTTCAAACATTTGTATTGTTCTCGTCAAAAAATTTTGTTTATTTTAACGTAACAATACAATATTTATTCAACAAAATTGTTTTTTGGTATAAAAGTATCTATATATATACATATATATATATATATAAAGAATATTAATAGATAAATTGTAATTCTGATTTTTTCATTTACGCGATTTTAAATAAATTTAAATAGAATAAAATTA
>NW_018021739.1:3135-5995 GCF_002006095.1 Pseudomyrmex gracilis
CAAATTGAAATTTTAATTCAAACAATCAAGTGTAGAAAATTTACACTTCTAAAAAAATATATAAATATGTATTTGTATATATATTTATTCTACACAACATCGAGCACATTTTGACTTGAATCGTATCACTTGGTAAGTTGTTTGGTTATGTTTTAATTAATTATTTTTATCTTTGCATGTAACATGTTTGTAACTGTATCACTTAAAGAAAACAAGCATAATTAATAAGACAATTTATTGATTAATNTAATGTTACAAAACAAGAATAATACAAAAAAATGAATCATAAGCACATAAGGTATGCCTTAATCTAGCCTGATCTGGCGCAAATCCGGCATTTCTTAGTAGGGCTTGCGTGCGCGTTCCCTGCTCAGGCACAAATCGAGCTTTCCATACTAGGTAAAATTCAGGCATTCCTTAGTAGGGCACAAGTCAGGCGTTCCTTAATAGGACGTACCTGCACGTTCCCTGATCAGGTGCAAGTCGGACTTTTCTTAACCTTTAGAGGACGGGAAAATTTTGGTTCAAATCGACCTTTTAANTTACCCGAAATGTATGTATAAATTTATCGGATTAGTCGGTACAAGTTCCCAACCTGGTAGGTGGTCGATATTTCGACCACCCCCGTCCCTAACGGAAAAGCCAATATAAAACTTTTTTTTGTTTTATTTTAGCGTTTTACTTGATATACCTATGTTTTTTGATATGCTGAGTATGAAAATAATAGTAAAAAAAATCCTGAAGGTGTCTTTGACCTTGAAAATAGCCATTTCAAGGTCAAATTCTTTGTTTTTTTGCTATTTTAGTTTCAAAGTATATATATCTATGATTTTTGATGCGCTGAGTTTGAAAAAAATAGTGAAAAAAATTCTGGAGGTGCCCTTGACCTTAAAAATTGTCATTCCAAGGTCACATTTTTTTTGCTATTTCAGCTTCAAAGTATTGAACTTTATGTTTTGTGATGTGCTAAGTACGAAAAAAATAGTGAAAAAATCTATAAAGACATGCTTGACCTGAAAATTACGAACCAAAAGCTCAGTGAACTATATACATAATTATATACATAATTCAACAGTTTTTCAAAAACAAACTAGTAGTTCTGTTGAATTTTATAGAAGAAATATTCCGACTTTCGCTCTTAGCGTGACCCAGGACCAACGACGTGGACGTGGCGAAAAATGATCCCTTCGGGGTGCTAGATTATCGTGAGTCCCCTCGCCTTACACGATCGAGGTGCTGAATTAGCGTGAGTCCTCTCGCCTCTCACGATCGGGGTGCTAGATTATCGTGAGTCCCCTCGCCTCTCACGTATTGAAGTATTTGACTTTATGGTAACGTCTGCTGTGTGTGGTATTCTTCGCAGCATGGTGCTACACATAGAGGAACATCACAAGTGGAACACATGTACATCGTTCGAGATTTATCGTTACGCAAAGTGCATACGTGGCACCTTCGACTTGTACCACGCTTCGGAANATGTCGTCCAAGTAATCGAGTGGGAGAGTCATTGCTGTAAGCACACTTATCAGTAGGATCAAGTTTCAATAACAATCGAACAACTTGTAATCGAAAGGATGGGAAGGATATAGGCTCTTTATTTCTCATTTTATATAAAGAATGAGCATTAGATAAACATAGATCAAGAAGGTGAAAAAAAGCTTGCGATACCACTTCATTGTGTTTTGCACTGATTCTGTGATAGACAATTGTCTATCGATATTATCAATACCACCCATATTTTTATTGTAGTCCTGAACACATGTTGGTTTTATAATATCTTCTTTTGTTCGATAATTTTTTTTTTCAGTTGCGCAGAATTCAAGTTCATGCACACTTGTAAGCATACGAACACTACGTTTATCTTCCCATTTGATTGCCATCCAAATATAATTATGAGCGACTTGTACATTACCTGGTTCTAATTTGTCTNCTAGCTTTGGCATTCCTTTTCTATTTGCTTTCACTGTACCACAAATTCCTGTATCGCGTTCATGTAAAAATAGGTGATGTATACCAGTTGTCTACGTACATAACATGACCTTTATAAAAGTAAGGTTGTAAAAAGTGAGCTACAATATCGCCAGTAATGCCCAAATCAAACTTTTGATAGTCAGTATCTGCACCAGTGTAAATAACAAACCCTAATATGAATCCAGTCTCACAATCTACAATCATGAAAAGTTTGATGCTAAAACGATTTCTCTTCAAAGGAATATATTGTTTGAATCGAAGCCTACCTTTNCATAGTAACAGACTTTCATCTATACACAAATTTTTCCCTGGAGTAATAACTGCTGAAAATTTACTTTGCAGGTAATCAATTACTGACTTTATTTTCGCTAAAGGGTGATTTACAATTTCTTCGTTATCGTGAAAATGTAANTTACGCAGAATCTGAAGATATCTATCGCGAGACATTATTTGAGAAAAAATTGGAGTATGCAGTAAGGGATCTGTAGACCAATAATCTTTCAAATTATCTTTTCGTATATGACCCATTAGAATCAAAAGACCAAGAAATTTTTCAAGTTCATCTTCTGTAAGAGGATTCCAAGATTTTGCATGTGTATATCGTTTCCCATTATCTTGAGTTTCATAACGACTCGTCTCGTCTACAATCATTTGAAGTAATGATGAATCAAAAAAATAATTTAGATAATCGATTGGATTATTTCCTGATATACAAATATTCGGATTTATTTTTGAACTACCTTTGAAGTCTTTGATTGATGGATAAAAATACGCGTCGTNAAAAATTTCACTTTCATCATAATTATCATCAAAATTAATGTCATCAAGTTCTTCATTTTCTACGTTTTCTTCTACCTCTGATTCGGATTCGCCACTACTCCAACCATCA
>NW_018021739.1:6040-18173 GCF_002006095.1 Pseudomyrmex gracilis
ATTATGAATCGATTGTATCGAGCTGCTGCAAATTTAGTTCAATCCAATTGTAATAAATGTTAGACCTCTAAAAGAAAAAAAGTACTTACTTTATTGTAAATACTTACAATTAATTATATTTTGGAGCTTGGATCTACATAGATAATAAAATGAATTTTCCGATACGCAGTATTATTACTTCGAACTTACAATTAGCGCATCAAACAATGTGGACATAACCAACTTCAGGGACAAAATATCGAAAAAAAAATTTTGATTTCAAAGTAGCAATTTCCAAGGTCAAGAATCTTTTCAGGAATTGTTTCATTATTTTTTTCAAACTCAGCGCATCAAAAAACATAGATATACATTCTTTGAAGCTAAAATACTAAAAAATATATATTTGACCTTGAAATGATGATTTTCAAGGTCAAAAACCTCTTCAGGATTTTTTTTTTATTATTTTTTCATACTCAGCGCATCAAAAAACATGTATATACATATTTTGAAGCTTACATAGCAAAAAAAAATTTTGACCTTGAAATGATGATTTTCAAGGTCAAGGACACATTTGAAATTTTTTTTACTATTTTTCTGTTATTAAGCACATCAATTTCACCTTAAAATTATCAAATAGTTTGTGTTCGTTGGGTGGTCGAAATATCGACCAACCCCGTCCTCTAAAGGTTAAGAGATCATCACTTATGATAGGACTATTCTTCAAAATCTGCCGCGCTTCCAAAAGTATAATCCAATCAGAAGTGATTATCTCTCAACCGTTGTGCAATTTTTAAGTTGTCTGAACGCACCCATTGTCATACGCTACAAGCACGCAACGAAACATTGCTTTCTAGCCTCAGTGTTTTGCGTTACGGGTGGAAGCGAGGCAGAACATAGTATGTTTGCGCTTTTTCACGATCCGAACAGCCGAGTGTGACGTCACGCACACAAACGGCGGTTCTCGCTGTATGCGTGACCCCACCACCTCGGTGCTCTTGGTGCTGGCCGGCCCGATCTAGCAACGCTGCTCCCATCTCCGGATCTTGCGAGTAGCAAGCAGGGAAGTTTCTTCTCAGTCAGGCAAACCGACCGCAACTCAGAGATCCGCTCCGCTCCAAGGGAATCTTAGATTCTCTGCCGGGTAAACATGTATCCGTTCCGCTCAGCTCCAAAGAGTCTCTGGATTCTCCGCCGAGTAAACCAGCATCCGTTCCGCTCCGCTCCGGGGAATCTCTGGATTCTCCGCCGGGTAAACCGGCTTCCGTTTGTCTTCGTTCGGGGAATCTTTGGATTCTCCGCCGGGAAAACCGGCTCTTTTTCCGCTCTGTTCGGAGAATCTCACGATTCTCCGCCGGAAACACAGGCTCTCTTTCCGTTAGAACCGCTCTTGGAGAATTGCGTATTCTCCGTCGGGCAAACCAACTCTTTCCGTTCCAGCCGCTCCAGGAGAACGAGCCGAGCGCGATAGTATTAGCAGCCTAGCGTAAAAAGACCGATCAAACGACCAAGTACACTTTTTCGGAAGAAAGTGATTTTTCGGCGCTGTAAATATTTTCTCCGCAAACTGACAAAACTCAGTTTTCGAAGCGACATTGTGTAACTCACTTTTCAGTAGAAAAGCGATAAAACGCGTTTTCAAGCGTCAACGCAGAACTTGCGCTTCGGAAAACAAAACATTTGTCCAAGGCTTCCGAACGGCCGTGACAGAGTCGCGCCGTTTAAATCTCCAACCGTATTTACATATCTTAGTTTTTTTTCTGTTTTCTTGAAAGTTGAATGAACCGGATATAAACGTGACTATTTCACGCATCACCGATAGAAACGCGTTATTTTTGTTTTGAAATCACCATACGGTGAATTGTTTTATCGTACATATTTTTTTTTCTTTTGGCTTGAATAAATTTTATTAATTTTTGTTACTTAAAAATCACCGAGTTCACTCTATTTCTACCTTTCCCTGATTCCGACGAGCTACTCTGCAGCAATGAAATTACTTAAAGAGAACGGGAAAATTCTTCACCAAATGTAGAACCGTTACAAAGTATATTACATTATATGTAATTGGGATCGAAGGGAACGCGCGATCTCAATTTACCTTATATTAAACCTCTCTAAATAAATTAACGAGATAAAAACGACACTAATGTTCCCTCTGTGTTTTATAGGTTATGCGCTAGTGACAGGCAGAAGCGTGTGGATAGAGAGATAAGTATAAATTTGTACCGGTCTTGCTTTTACTGTTGCTAGCCTTATTCCGTTTTGCTTTACGTTACTTTAAGATTAAATGCGGAATAGCTCGTCGGGATCAAGGTGAGGTAAACTAGAGTGCACTTGGTTAGTTTCAGAACACGAAAAGAACAGGATTTCTTCATAAACAAATCAAGAGAGAATATGTACAAAAAAAAAGAAAGGAAAAAAAATAGATGTTCGAAAAATAAGTTTCGGTAAAAACTGATCAAATCGAGCCGCAAGATATCCGGACAGATTTGAAAAGTATTTCCACGCGGAAGGTAACTTATTTACAAAACAGTTATTTAACTGGCAGTGCTCGAGAAACGAATTCTAGAAACTCGGAAAAATTTTTCCATTGTGAGAAAGTCTCTTTCTTACGAAAAACGTGACTGTCGCAGCGGTGTCTCTACAAATAAGATTTATAACGTGCGCCGGATACCGAGAAAAATATTTACACCGCATAAAAGTCGCTTTTCTTAAGGAAAAGTGATTTTTGATGATCGGCCGGTTCTCTTCGCTGGGCTTAATGCGGCGCTGGTATTCGCTCCTTCTCCTGGAGCAGATCTAGCAGAATTAGCCGGTGTGCCCGGCGGAGAATACGAGATTCCTCTGACGCGGATCTGGCGGAAAGAGCCGGTTTTCCCGGCGGAGAACCAGAGATTCCCCAAATCGGATCGGAAGCGGATGCCGATTTACTCGGCGAAAAATTGAAAAATTCCTTAGAGCGGAGCGGAACGGATGCCGGTTTTCTCGGCGGAAAATCGAAGATTCCCCAAAGTGGAGCAAAGCAAATGCCGGTTTACCACCTACTTCTTACCCTCCTTGGATCGACAGGACAAGAAATCTCCCTTTTAATTATTTTAACTATTATACTTATAAGACAAATCCTACTATTTATCCTTGAAATCTCAGTATCAATCATTCAAGCTTACGTATTTTCAATCCTGTCTGTGCTTTACTCCAGAGAATTATATGATAAATAATCAACCCTTTCATTTAGTGACCCCAAGACCATGACCCATCTTAACTTCCCTAAGAGTTATAAATAACTTAATTTCAGTAGCAGCATGGTTCAATAAAATTAACATATTAGTACTACTATCCATTCCTTGTACAGTAATTTGCGCTATTCAATGATGACAAGATGTAACCCGTGAATCCACTTATCAAGGATTTCATACTTTATGAGTTTATAATGGATTACGATTAGGCATAATCTTATTTATTATATCCGAAGTACTATTTTTCGTATCTTTTTTTTGAGCTTATTTCCACTCATCTTTGTCCCCATCTATAGATATCGGACAACTATGGCCTCCTCTTGGAATTAAACCTTTTAATCCTTATGACATCCCTTTGTTAAACACAATTATTCTTGTATCATCAGGTATCTCTATTACTTGAACACACCACTCAATCCTTAATAAAAATTTTAATGAAAGAAAAACAAGATTATTAATTACAATCTTGCTTGGGGTTTACTTTACATGTTTACAAGCTATTGAATATTTAGAATCCCCTTTTACTATTTCTGACTCAGTCTACGGATCTACATTTTTTGTAGCTACTGGATTCCATGGATTACATGTAATCATTGGTACCTTATTTCTTATAGTATGCCTCAATCGACTTATTATAAACCACTTTTCTTTCCATCACCACTTTGGATTTGAAGCAAGAGCATGATACTGACATTTTGTTGATGTAGTGTGATTATTCTTATTTATCTCAATCTACTGATGAAGATACTAACAAACTTATATAGTATAAATAAATTACATTTAACTTCCAATTAAACAATTTAGATCGTAAACTAATATAGGTATACAATGATCACAATTATTATTATAATAATTACCCGGCGGAGAATCAAAGATTCTTTGGAGAAGAGCGGAGTCGATGCCGGTTTACCCGGCAGAGAATCGCGAGATTCTTCAGAGCAAGGCGGAACGGATGCCGGTTTACCCGACAGAAAATCAAAAGATTTTCCGGACTAAAGCGGAGCGAATGCCGGTTTACTCGGCGGAGAATCAAAAGGTTCCCCGTAGCAGAGCGGAGCTAAAGCCGGTTTTCCCGGCAGAGAAGCAGAGAACCCTTGGAGCGAAGCAGATGCCGGTTTACCCGGCAGAAATTTGCGATTCTCTTGAGCGAAGCGGAGTGGATGCCGGTTTACCCGGCGGAGAACTAAGAGATTCCCCGGAGCGGAGCGGATGCCGGTTTACTCGGCAGAGAATCAGAGATTACCTGGAGCGGAGCGGATGAAGGTTTACTTGGCGAAAAATCAAAAGCTTCCCCGTTGAGGATTGGACCGTTGAGTCGCTGTCGGTTTGCCGACTTAGAAGGAGCTTCCCTGCGTGCTACTCGTTAGGTCCGGAAATCGGAGCAGATCTGATCTTCTCGGTTTTTGGCCCGGCTTTTATACCCGCAGTTTTCCGCGGGCAAAGTTGACAAGATGCGCGGAAAAACAATTGTTTCTTTGTTTTGCTGTTTTGTTTCGCGGCGCGGCGGGGCGCACGGTGCGGGCGCGGTAACAGCTGGTCGTTGGAGGCGCGGGGAAACGCGCGTTGCGGACGGCGCACAGGCCGCTGGTAGACGCAAAGAAACGCGCGGTGCGGGCGGCGCGTATGCCACTTGTAGACGCAGGGAACGCGCAGTGCGGGCGGCGCGCAGGCCGCTTGTGGCGCGGGGAGCGCGCAGTGCGGGCGGCGCGTAGGCCGGCAGTATGTATTTCATACATGCTGCGTCTTATTAAGTATATTTTGGCGCAAAACGCCGTTTTTGGACCAGGGCGGATAGTCGGTCCCGGCCGTAATGAATTACATTGTTACATTTTCCCCTTTTTTCGGGGAAACACGTGTTCCTGCATGTCTTTTGCCGCCCTCGGCTGTCGAATCGAAAAATCCTTCTGTCGTGCAAATCCGCCGTAAACTTTCTCCACGTGTGGCGGGCCTAGTGCGGGACGTGGATAAATTGCGCCGGCTGGATATCCACCTGCATTTCTTGTGGAGCTGGCTGCATGGCTGGAGCGACGGCGATGGCTTGCACAGTGCTCGCGGCGGTAGTCTCCGTGAGCCGCATCGGATACGGCTGTGCAATAGCCCGTATCCTTAACCCTGTGGTGCCACGGCGGCAGTTGACGTCCGGTGCCGTCAGTCGGCGTATCTTTTGCGCCGTCTCCGAGATCTTCCTGGCTGGAGCCGTTGTTGTTGGCCCGTCGAGGTTTTCATCCAGGTCGGAGTCCCCGAACAATTCTTTCAGCACTTTCTTGCGGTTTTTTGCCGGTTTCGATTCCGGCGGTGTTGGCTCTTCTCCCACAAGGTGCACAATGCTCTCAAACAACGTTTCGAGAGGTTCCTCTGGCATCGCAGCGTATTGCTTTTCTAAAGCTTGAACTGCGCTTATATTTTTGATTGATGCTTTCCTGCATTTCTTCGCGGTTTATATAGCCAGGGAAATGTTTTTTTCTGGTGATTGTCCTTAATCCCTATTGTTGCTATATCTCGTGGCTCGGTTTCGTTTCTCTCTGTCTCGCTCTCGCTATCCTCGTCGTTAGTTTGGTCGGCCGGGCGTAGTCTTTTTAAATCTTGCACGTGAACGTGCCGGTGCCACATGTTTTGACGGTCTTGAAAATCTGCTATCATTGGTGAGATATATCGTTTGACTTTTAAAGGTTTGTCGTAACGCGGCGCGAGCTTTGCGTTAAAATCTAGTCCTTTATTTGACAGCGGATATACTTGTTTCTAGACTTCTTCTCCTATTTTCGGTCTCCAGTCTCGTCAACGCAAGTTATAATGCCGTGCTTGGTGTTAAAACGATCGAGCGAAATGTATCTTGACTAGCTCGAACGCGTCTTCTAGTCGTTTTTTCAATACATGAGGTGCGGCGGCGGCGGCTCGCGGCGGGCGGTCGTTGGCATTCGGACGCGGTTCTCGGCCGTGATTCAAATTTGCTGGCTAGTATCCGTTTGCTTCGTGACAAGCCGTCTTATACGCGGAGTGCAGTGCTAGGAAGTTTTCGTCCCACCGTTTTTGACTGCGTGTTATAAATTGCGTTATCATCGTTTTTATCGATCTGTTTGTCCTTTCCACCGCGTTGCACTGCGGTGTCCTGGCAGGTGTAAATCGGTGAGGAATTTTTAGGCTCTGTAACAATTCAAACATTTGATTTGAACTGCGTGCCGTTGTCCGATATTATCTCTTCCGGGCACCCATGTCGTAGCACGATCTGCTTGTACAGCGCTGTTGTTACAGCAGAAATGGTGGCTTTGCGGAGCGGGTTTACCTCCACCCATTTGGTGAATCTATCCTGTATGATAAACAGCCAAATACACCCTTGAGTTGACATTGGCAGCGGACCGATGAGTTTAATGGTTACTTGCTGTCATGGTGCCTCAACCGGTTCCGTATGGAGTTTTCCGGCTGGCTTTGTCGGCGGAATCTTGTGACGCAAGCAGTTCTCGCATGTTCGGACGTATTTCAGTATATCCCAAAACATGCCTGGCCAATAATAGATCTGTGCCACTCGTGCTATCGTTTTTGCTACTTTGAGATGTCCTCCGGTTGGTTCGTCATGAAAACGAGATATAATGTCGTTTTGTTCATCTTTTACGCAGCGTTTCCACTGTTCGTTTGGTTCGGTTTCACGGAAGTCGAGACTGTGGAGTACATGCCTGTACAGTTGCCCGAAGCGTATTTGATAGTCGAGCAAGTTTTCCGGTGTTTCTGTCATCTTTTTCGTGATTCGGGTATACTATTTACACGGTTTGTTGATCTGAACGTTGCATATTTTGTTTTTCCGTGATAACGCGTCCGCTACCTTCTTTAATGCGCTTTTCCAATATTTCACCTCAAAAGTATATTGCTAGAGTTTGAATAACCACCGTGCTACTCTACCGGTTAGTTCCTCCAGCCGCTGCAACCACTTTAGTGATTGGTGGTCTGTTATTACCACGAATTTATATCCCTCCAGGTACATCCTCATTTGCTGTATGCCCCAAACGACGGCGAGGAATTCTAGCTCGGTCGCGCTTGAATTTTTTTCGGCGCCATTTAGCGTTCGGCTTGCGTATGCGATCACTTGTTCGCCTTTTTTTGACTTTTGAGTTAGCACAGCTCCCAGGCCGTGCTTGCTTGCGTCTGTTTGTAGTATAAATTGTCTCGAGATGTCCGGGCATGCTAGTACTGGTGCGGTGGTTAATATTTTTTTAAATCTTTAGAACGCTTGCTCCTAGGCATCTTCCCAGTGCCACTTTAAGTTTTTCTTCGTGAGCTGTGTTAATGGTGCCGCGATTGTTGCGAAGTCCTTAATAAATTTACGGTACCAGGATGCCACCCACAGAAATTGTTTCACTTTTCTAAAATTTGTTGGTGTTGGCCATTCTGTGATTGCTTCAAGCTTTTGTGGATCTGTCTGAATTCCGTGTTGATCAATTACGTGTCCGAGATATTTTAATCGTTTTCGGCCAAACCGGCATTTGTCCGGATTCGGTTTTAGCTTCGCCTCCCGAAAACGCCGAAATACTTCCCTTAGAAGCGTGAGGTGCTGGTCAAATGTTCTGCTAGTTACGATTATGTCGTCTAGATATACCAGCATGTGCGGTTCGAGCTCTGGTCCAAGGATTGTATCCAGCAGTCAATGAAATGTAGCGGGAGCCGAGTGCAAGCCGAACGGCATCACGTGAAAGTGCATGAGCCCCCGACCTGGTACCGTGAATGCCGTTATTGCTCGACTTTCTGGTGTCAGTGGAACCAACCAATAACCGCTTTTTAAGTCGATTGGTGACAGATACCGGGCGTCTCTTAATTTGTCTAATGCTGCTGGAATGTGCGGTAGCGAGTAGGCATCTCTCTCCGTGACTTCATTTACTTTCTTGAAGTCCATGCAAAAGCGATATTCTTTGTTTTTTTTTAACAATGACCACCGGTGAACTCCATGCACTCTTAAATGTTTCGATCACCCCTTCTTCCAGCATTTTGTCCACCTCTGCGTCGATTACTGCCTGCATTGCTGGATTTCGTGACCGGTATCTTTATTTTATCGGTGTACCTTCTTTCAGCCGTATATGGAAGTGCAGAACGTTTGTTGGCCATTTGACGTTTCCGAAGTTTTGCAGGTTCCTTTCTAAGAATTCTTCTAGCTGCCTTTTTTTGTTAGCCGCCAATAACAACAATCCTTATATATATATTCGGTCATAAGAGCCGTTCGCTAGATGTTGTGCGGAAATTATATGTGTATATATATCCATATATATACGTGTTCACATGTAAATTTTTACACGTGAAATTCGAATTGAAATAACAATGCTTTTGTCATTGACAGTATATCCGGATTTTGTCTGTTCTTTTTCCGGATTTCTCTTCCTGCCGGAACAATTAGTAGCCCCATTTTATGCCACAGGTTTCCTCTACTGAGCATTGAAGTAGGCAATTCCGGCATCACTAAAAACCTGTGCTTGTATTTTCTCTCTCCGAATTCGATTCTTAATCGACATGCTGCTGTAACGCTGGACTAGTTCCCATCGGCGACTGTTATTCCCGTTTCTGCGGATATTTCAACGTAACCTTGTCTTTTTGCCAATGCTGCAGCCTCACTATTTATGATAAGTCGGATCCGATATCTATCAGTGTCTCTATGGCATTTCCGTGGAAGTTCATCGATATGTACGGCCGCGGTTTGAAATTAATTACTGGTTGGACAGGCTTGTTGCGGCAGTTTTTCCGGTCCGTTCGGCGTTTCCCGGACGTGGATGAAATTTTTTTGTCAGCATTCCGTCTTTACCGCATTGCGAACAAAATTTTTTCGCCGGTCTCTGGCACTGTTGTCTCGTATACCCTGCTTGCAGCGCCAGCAGCATTCTGCCCGATTATAAACTGCCACTGCGGTAGCTACCGGTGGTTTCCGCAATTCCTTCTTCTGTTCTAAGAGCTCTTCGTACTCGGCAACCATTGCTGTTAACTCTCCAATTGTTTGGAAGCTTTCCCGACGTATGTAAAATTTAAAGTGGGGCGCTATGTTAACGTACAGTCGGTGGAGCTGTTGTTCAGTAGTGAATTCTCTTGCCCGTCTCTTTTTCGTGAGCAGTTTGGCGGCATACGTCTTAAATGGGTCGTTTTGCTGTTGTTTTTGGTTAAGTACCCTTGCTGTCAATTTTTCTCGGAAAGCTGGTGAGAGATATTGATTTAAAAATTTTCACCGGAATTGTTGCCATTTGTCAAAGAAAGCCTTGTTGTTCCTATGCCACAACAGCGTTTCTTCGCGTTGTAAAATCGGCAACGATTTGAGCAGGATCTTGTTTGGACATCCGGCTGCCTCGTTTAACTCCTTACTGTGCTCGAGGAAGCCCAGTGGATCTTTTTCGTCAAATTGTACCCCCTATTTACACAGTTGGCTCGTTGCTTTTCCTGCGTCGAGTGTCGGTAGCGGAAGTGCCGGTGGATTCTGTATTTCGTTTGTCGCACCCTGTGCCCCTGGGTACGCTGGACTTTTTTTTGAGAACGTCCTTAGTCTTTGTCGCAATTCTTTGATAGTTCCTGTTAAGTATATCTCTCGACTCGTTAGTTCATTAATCAATTGTTCTTTTGATAGTTTTTGTATCTATGTTGTGAAGGGACACCCCGTCACAATAAAATGTATAATATTTGTTGTTTATAATATGAATACATATAGGTATCCATAGCGTGACATTATTACTCGTCCACAATTAGCCGTTAGACCGCATCCAAAGTACTGCACTAGGTGCTCTCGCGCCGGGTCTTGTAAACACGCCCTAAGTCTAGGGACCGTAAGCGCTGCGACCGCAAACCGTACCGCGCCGGCGCAGAACCCCGCTCACGGGCCTGCGCGCACCGCACACCGCGCCCCGGACCGAGCTCGGGCCGCCGCCGGGTATATAAGGCGAGCGAAACCGGCTCCGAGCACCATTTCTATCTCATCCCGCTCTCCGAGGTGTTGACTCGGAAGCATTCCCAGGTCTCTGAGGTGCTGACTTGGAAGCGACAACCCACCTTCGAGGCGTTGTCTCGAAGTATTCCGACTCCGATCTCCGAGGTGCTGACTCAAAATCAAAACTCCTTCCCGAGGTGTTGACTCGGGAAGACACCCGTGCCCCGAAATTACCCGCTCGAAGAGCTGACTCGAGCCATCGACGTTTCCCCGAGGTATTGGCTTGGGAAACTCGATCCTTCCTTCCCGAGGTGTTGACTCGGGGGAAATCCTGACCGTTAATTTCCCGAGGTTTTGACTCCGGCAGCCCATCCTGGCCTCTCCGAGGTGTTGACTCGGAAGGTTTTTGTACCGACCGTACCCGGAGCATTGGCCCAGGTACACCGACCGTCCTCTCGGCCGTTCTCACGGCCCGACAAACGCCGTTCTCACGGCGCACCAAAACCGCCGTTCTCACGGCGTACCCGGACATCTCTCGCTACTCAGTAGCCGCCCTGACACGCCGACCGCGTGCACCACGTCGTGCTGCGACTTTACGCGCCCGCGCACCGCGTCTCCAACGCCAACCCGCGTAATCGCGTTACCGTAGCCGAATACCCCTCGCTATATATATTCGCGTCCCTCCTGTCTTAGCAAGTAAGTTCCCGTTCCGTTCCCGTATCGGCAGAAACCGATCCGCGAGAGTACGCGCGCGCCAATTACAGGCCGCGAACCGTTAACCTGTAAGGGCTTCGAGCCCGCGTCGTTATGACATTGTATATAGTTTCGTTCTCAGAATATATTAACATTGAGTTTACAGCAGAAAACCGAACGTGTCGCAATCTCTTCCTTCCTCTTACTCGAATCCTGGTCTGACCGAGCTGTCCGGCAGGCGGAAGGCCGGGCGAGCCGCGCATAACACGGCAGCTCTGTTACAATGTCAGTGTTGAATTTCCGGTTGCTGTAACAAATCTTTCAAAAACAAAAAAAACAAAAAAACAAACAAAATTTTCTAAATTGCTACAAAACCTCAAGTTTGGGTGTACAGTAGCTATACGGTATTCAAGTCACTCTGTTTTTATCCTGTTTTATTTTATTTGTGCGGGCGCCATGTAACGGTCCTGCTTTTTCTGTTGCTAGGCATACTCCGTTTTGTTTTACGTTAGGTTAAAATTAGATGCGGAATAGCTCGTTGGGATGAGGTAAAATAGAGTGCACTTGGTTAGTTTCAGAACAAGAAAAAATAGGATTTATTCATAAACAAAACAAGAAAGAATATGTACAAAAAAAAGAAAGAACAAAAAAAGAAATAGCAGTTCGAGAAATAAGTTTTGGTAAAAACTGATTATATCGAGCCGCAAGATATCCGGACAAATTTGAAAAGTATTTACACGTGAAAAGTCGCTTCTTTTCAAAACGGTGATTTACCTGGCGGTGCTCGAAAAGCGAGTTTTAGAGACTTGGAAAAATATATACACGGTGAGAAAGTCTTTTTCTTACAAAAAAACGTGATTGTCGCAGCGGTGTCTCAAAAAGTGAGTTTTATCAAGTGCGCCGGATATCGAGAGAACTATTTACACCGCATAAAAATTGCTTTTCTTACGGAAACGCGATCTTTCATAATCAGCCGGTTCTTTTCGCTGGGCTTAAAGCAGCGCTAGTATTTGCTTGTTTCCCTGGAGCGGATCTAGCTGGAATTAGCCGATTTGCCCGGTGGAGAATACGAGATTCTCCTGGCGCAAATCTGGCGGAAAAAGCCGGTTTTCCTGGAAGAGAATCAGAGATTTCCCGAAGCGGAGCGGAAACGGATGCCGGTTTATCCGGCGGAGAATCAAAGATTTCCCGGAGTAGAGCGGAGCAGAAGTCGGTTTACCCGGCAGAGAAGTGAGAGATACCGTAGAGCGGAGCGGAACGGGCGTGTTCCGTTTGACCACAGTACGATTCGACACCGATCGATTCGACACCAAATTATTGGACACAAAATTATTGGACACAGATTTAT
>NW_018021739.1:18651-24699 GCF_002006095.1 Pseudomyrmex gracilis
GTGTCGAATCGTACGGTGTCGAATAATTTCGTGTCGAATCGTACGGTGTCGAATAATCTGGTGTCGAATAAATTTGTGTCGAATCGAGCGGTGTCGAATCGTACTGTGGTCAATAGAGTATCACCCGAGCGGAACGGATGTCGGTTTACCCGGCAGAGACTCAAAAGATTCCTCGAAGTGGAGCGGAGCAAATGCCGATTTACCCGGCGGAGAATCAAAAAATTTCCCAGAGCGAAGCAAAGCGGATGGCGGTTTACCTAGTAGAGAATCAGAGAACCCCTGTAGCGCAGCGGAGCGGACGTCGGTTTACTTGGCAGAGGATCGCAAGATTCTTCTGAGCGGAGCGGAGCGGATGCCGGTTAACCCGGCAAAAAATCAAAAGATTCCTCGGAGCGGAGCGGAGCGGATGCCAGTTTACCCGGCAGAGAATCAGAGATTCCCTGGAGCGGAGCGGAGCGGATGCCGGTTTACTCGGCAGAGAATCAAAAAATTTCCCGGAGCGGAGCGGATCGTTGAGTCGCTGTCGATTTGCCCGACTTAGAAGGAGCTTCTCTGCGTGTTACTCGTTAGGTCCGGAAATCGGAGCAGATCTGATCTTCTCGGTTTTTGGCCCGGCTTTTATACCCGCAGTTTTCCGCGGGCAAAGTTGACAAGATGCGCGGAAAAACAATTGTTTCTTTGTTTCGCGGCGCGGCAGGGCGCACGGTGCGGGCGCGGTAACAGCTGGCCGTTGTAGGCGCGGGGAAACGCGCGGTGCGGGCGGCACGCAGGCCGCAGGTAGACGCAGGGAGCGCGCAGTGCAAGCGGCGCGCAGGTCGCTTGTGGCGCGGTGTTTGCGCGGTGCGGGCGGCGCGTAGGCCGGCAGCATGTATTTTATACATGCTGCATCTTATTAAGTTGTTTTTGGCGCAAACCGCCGTTTTTGGACCGGGACGAATGGTTGGTCTCGGCTGTAACAATCTACATCGTTACAAATTAGATTTTTGTTACAAGTTTCAGGCACCGATAACAGGCACTGTGTGTGTATTTAAATGTAAAACTTTAAGTTCCTGACTTTTTTGTTTTAATTCAAGCAGGCAAGTAGTAGAAAATCTGCGAGGAACTTGAGGACTAAAAACCTACCTTCGCAGGATCTGACAGAGTGCTGCGATAAAAGGTGTTGCAGATGTATATTTGCTGGTAAATGACAGGAGGTGGGTGGTTGAATAAAATAGAAGTTAAAGTAATAAAAAAATATATTATGTATTTTTGACTGTAAGATAGAGTTGCCTTACACACAGGTAAAGCAACAGTGTGTACAGAGCAGTACAAATTAATAAAATAAAATAAAGTCAAAAATAAAATAAAAATTATTTTACACCCTCCCTCCCGTTAAAATAGCAGAAGCAGCAGAACCTGTACAGAAAGAGGATATTCAAAGGAAAGTAGGTAATCTTATTATTTTTTCTTTATTTAAACAGTTGTCTTTAACGGACAGAACTCCTGACACAACACAATGACGCAGCAGATTCACTTTATCACGTATAACTGGCGGGCAACACACACGACAGAAAATAAAAAATAAATAATAAATTAAAATAATAACGGACGCGCACTTGTAATACAAAATAACTAAATAGATAGCAAAATAAATAAAATAAAACGCGCACGAACATTTCGCCCGCCAGATGCCGCACTCGATTAACCGAAAATCACTTTTCGAACAAGGCCGAGCCGGCCTAACTCATGAAGCCGTAAAAACAAAAAACAACTTACACATAAATTGTCTTCTTCCCCATGACACCTCGGAATCGCTTCCTCCGGGCCTCCTGGACGATCGGTGAACACAAAATCACACGCACTCGCGAGATCGCTTTTTTTCACATTGTGAAAACGCAATTTTTTGATTTTCGGCCCGGCAGGCCTCACTGGTTTTAAACACCATTTTTATTACACTGATTCTTTGAACTGTTTTTATATTCTCTTAGGCTGGGCCAAATCCGGTAGTACTGCAATACCGGAATGACCTGTGGAGCCGGAGCAAGCTCCGGGCGTCCGTCCAGTTCCAAAAGTCAGTTTAATATTCTGAGACCGCTTTGCGGTCTGTATCAGATATTAAGCTGATAAGAACAGAGTAACTATGCTTTTATTTTATCTAATTAATGTTTTCCGGGGAACAAGCTCCCCCGGGGTGGAATATAAAAACATTGCTTACGATTGGCGCAAGCCGCATAAATAAAAATAAAAATAAAATTTGGCCGGAGACATGACCCCCCCGGCTAAAAGGCGCAAAGAACAACGTGAGAGGAGGCACATACTTATTGTTTCCAGTGAGGGGTAAGATGCACCCCCTCGTCACGGCTAAGGCAGTTGTGATATTAATATTGCCCCAGCTAGCCGGCTGGGACGATATTCACAATGTGCGAACTTTGTTACTTATTATACACAAGTATATAAGCTCCCGGGCTAACACGCAGTACCTAAACTATATAAGGGCCCGAGAGCTGCGGCGCGGTTGAACAGTTAATAAAGTTACTTTGGTGCATGCATAACCAACACCAAACAGCATTCATAATAATAGTAATAATAATAAATATAATATTTGAATAAATAAATAAATAAATGAACGCGGCATGCACACTAAACTAAAATACAAAAGTAATAATACGCGACATTCGCACTCGGGTAAAATACAATAAAAAAGTTCGCGACACACATACTTCGGGGCCCGCATAAAATAACATAAAAGTCACTAAAACAATAAAAATAACGAACGCAGTCAAAATAGAAATAAAAAAAAGAAATACGTCCGAAATACGATACAAATAAAACTAAAAATGGCACTATGGTACTTTGCGCGACATACACACACAAAAGAAATTATACGCACAAACATAGAAAATAAAAAGAAACGCACATTACCATATCATATAATTAATGCGAGAAGAGGACACTACCCCTGGCGCCCGCGGTGCGCCAAGATCGCCATCTCCTGTAACGTCGGCGAATCGTGTGTTGCCAAAGCAACAAAGAGCGTTCCGCCGGGTGACCGAGCAGCCGCCGCGTACTGCCGCACGCCGGAGACGTGCTCCACGTAGATATCCCGCGACCAGCGTATGGTATCGGAGACCATGAGAAGGCGCATCATCGCTGCGTACGTGTTGGAAACACGCAGCAGCTTCAGCACAGCCTCAATCTTCCGGTCCCATGAGCCGAGGAAGCCGACTACGCAAGGCGTGACAGCCACACAGTAACCTTCCCGCGTGAGGGAAGGCTACAGCAAGAGGAGTGTACTTGTTGACTTTTCTTGCTCTTGCCTCATCAAACGCCTCAAGACGGTTCTCGAAGGGCACCGTGACGTCATTGACGATGATCGACCTCGACTGCTTGTGACGAATCACGAAGTCGGGCCGAAGGCTCGCGAATTTGTCGTTGACCCCTTCGACCCTCTGATTAATTCGGACATCACCTGGCAGACGGAAAGCCTTAGCTAAACGCAGCAACAGGTCATCGTGCCTGAGCTGTATCGCATTGGAATGGACCCCACAATGATTGATCACATTGGGCAGGGTCTCGGCACTCCATCCACACCGCCGACAACGCGCAACGCTCTCCCCCCACGTGCGCCGTTGAGCGGCATCACGTCGAGTCGGGCTCGGTGCAGGAAGCGCCAGTTGGCGAAGCGGGTGCAGCTGCCAATGCGCTTGAAGTGATTGCTCACCCCATGACGCATGGCCATTTTGAACACCTTCCCCTGATTTTTTTGTCGAGCAACGTGCTCGTGTAGTACGATGCGATAGGCAAACGTAACGTGTGTATGACCTACGCCCGTTCTTCTGGTGGGATAATCACCAGATTACCCTCCGCACCCCGACACTCCACAAGAAGCTCCCGGGTCTCTTCCGCCCACATCCAGCAGATCCGCAGTTTGAAGGACTGCCGTCTACACGCGTTCCGCGCATCGGACCAAAGGGAGCGCTTTCCACCGTCGCGGACTTTTCTCCCGAGCGAGACCGAAAGAAACGAAGCGATGTCCTGTTCGATGTTTCCGTTGGTACTGCACCAATTCGCCGTTGAATTACTCCTCTCAGCGACGCCAACGCCAGGTCTCTGACTCCAGCGTCGCCAGCCGTGAGAACACGGAAGACGTGCGCTATCGTCAGGACGTCGTCGAGGTCAGCGAGCGGAAGCAGCCCACAGCCCCCTTTGTTAAGAGGGAAGTAGACTACTTCCGCGTTGGCGCGCTGAAGAAGGTTGAGCAACGATTTTGTCAACTTCCTTATCTGCTTTTCCGCGACCTTAACGAGGTTCTTCTCCACTTTGACACCCCGCAACAAAAAGTCGAGACGTGGCAGGATGTAATTTGCCATCTCGACTTGCTGCCACGGGGCTAGCAAAGAGCGCTCGACGCGCTTTAAATCCTCCATCAAGCCCTGGATTGTAGAATACGGGTTCTGTTCAAACGAGACACTCCGTTACAAAGCCGAGATGCCAATAAAACTCCCCCTCTGCCAGGCAGTGCATTATCTTTTCCTGGATCTCGAAGGAAGTCGGGAAGACGCAATCCACCTTTCCCGCTCGGATGTGCAAACTCGCACACTTTGCGAGGTTGAATCGCAGACCTACCGACCGCGATTCGGTTTCCACGACGGTAAGAAATCTTCGTATCCCCTCTGGAGTATCTGCGATAAGTGCAATATCGTTCGCGTACGCTAGTGCGGACCACCGCTGCCCTAAGATGTTATACCCTGTGTTTACTGCGGTGGCCGCGCGCAGCACGGAGTCTATCGCAAAGTCAAACACGATCGGGTTCAATGGGCATCCCTGTTTTACTCTAGAGCGGATGGGGATTGGTGCCGTCCACCCATTGGACGTGCGCACACATGTCGTGCATCCTTTGTACATGGACCCCCACAGGGTTGTGAGGGACCCAGGCACGCCGGACCGAGCTAATGCCTTCGGACCTTTGCGTGCGGGATCAATCCAAACGCGATAGATAAGTCCAGCCACGCCACGACCAATTCTTTTCGAGAACGCCTCGCGTTTATCAAGATTTCCTGCAAGGCGAAGTTATGTTCGTAGCACCTTTTGTCCCGCAGGAAACTTTTTTGAATTAATCTAAGCTTTTTGTTAAATATCGCTCAGTCCGTCAATTGATCGGCTACGACCAAGGCAAAAAGCTTGGGTGTAGTATCACCCATAGCGAGAGGGCGCCAATTTTCAAGATCATTCTGATTGCCCTTTTTATACACCAACACGGTGTTGAAGTTCTTCCAGGACGCTGGAACAACCTCTACGCAAACAGATATTAAATAGCGCCGTGAGGAGGCGTGACCCTGTCACCAGGGCCCCAGAAAAGATCCCAGTTGGAGGAACCACGGACACCGGGATCACGAGAGGAGCTACAACCAGAAGGACCGCAGGAGGAGTTAACGCTCGAGGCAAAATTGGCGGAGATCCTGGGGGAAGCCGCGGAGGACGGCGTGGAAAATGAAAAGACATAAGTGGAAAGTTAGTAGTAAGAAAAAGTGTTGTATTTTTTGTCAAGGCCAGCGAGGTGTAAGCCCAGTAAGATATTTGTTTACAGTTAAGGTTCAGTTTTAGTTTTTAGTTGTAACAAAACCAAAGGTGGTTTTAAGAGAAAGTTTTGCGTCACAATCAAAGGCCGGTAGACGCAAAGGCCAGTGGCGTAGTTTATTGACGTTAAGGTTTAAGTTTTGTTTTTATGAAATAGGGGTTAGTTGTAAAAAAAGTTTTTATTTTAGTTGTAAAAGAGAGTTAACCCGGAGGCCAGTAAGGCGGTTAGTTTGTTTTAAGACTCGTTGTGCGTTAGTTTTAAGTTTTTACTAGTAGTAAAGTTAACAGGTAGGAACGGTTAAGAATGGTTCCCCTCACTCAAGTATGTACACACAACCAATTACAAACTCTACGGGTGACGTTTAACAAATACACAAGTTACATCCGTAATGAACGACACGGGTGATACTCTATTGACCACAGTACGATTCGACACCGCTCGATTCGACACAGATTTATTCGACACCAAATTATTTGACACCGTACGATTCA
>NW_018021739.1:25292-29618 GCF_002006095.1 Pseudomyrmex gracilis
CGGTGTCGAATCGTACTGTGGTCAAACGGAACACGCCCGAACGACACTAATGTTAAACACACACACATCAAACGTAAATCCTCACACACGCACTCAACCACATTAATACACACAAAAGTACGAAGACATACACTTTCACCATAAGACCAAAGACACATTTTGTTCAAGTCACACACGCCCATAGGTCACACACACACAATTGTGTAACTTAATAACAACATTTACTTTCATACACGGATTCAGTCACCTGGACATCAACCACATTCATAAGACATCAGACACGCACTACTTACACACAAATGACGCACGAAGTCTCAAACACACATTTATTCGCGTTAACAACTACACAGAGACAAGTACACATATACGACACGCATAAGGACTGAGACACAGCACACAATATACATAAACTTACAAAGCTCATTCACACACACTTACACCTTTTAAGAAACACATTTAGTTAGACATGTTCGTACACACTCATACATACAAAACTACAAAAACATCATCTTAAGAAATATAACACACGTCATCCACATACCACGTCCACACAAATTTGTACACACATACAATTATTTCTTAAGAATCACATTTTATGGAAAACACACAGTTAAGACTTCACACTTAAAGACACAAACATTCAGCACACATACAGGACAAAAACACAAAAATTGTTCCTTAAGAACAGTACATAGGAACAGTGAGTGGAAAGGGCGCATGCGCGAGGCAGGGTCGAACCGGCATGCGAGCAGTCAGAATCAAGCGCTCGCGACGTGCGGATGACGCAGCGCTACGCGAGAAATTAAGAGCTTGAGAAACTCAATTAAAGACATTCCGAGTTAAACAAAACTTGCGAAATATTAGTAGTTAGTTGAATACAAGCGCCGTGTAATTGCGTATCGAGCGATAGTGGTGTAAAATGTTATTACCTGAAAGAAGAAATATATATACATATTCATAGTATTAAAACTGAGTGTTATTGAGTTAATACATACCTGAAGCATCCGTGTTCCCATCGGTGAATCCTGAGTCCAAGTTGAAGTCCTGGAAGTCCTGCGGGAAGACCGTTGATCCGTACGAGACAGCATCGGGACCTGAAACAGAAAAAATAAGGATTCATCCTTGTCCGTTGGAGGGTAAACGGACTGGCGACCGTGATTACTGTGAGTACACAGCAAATTTTCCACCTAACCCCGGTCACAGTGGTAGTGTGCGTCTTTGTTAGTTACGCGTTGGACTAGTACAAGTGGTTAGCTTCGCGAGTGAATTTTCCTATTACAAACGTGGCGGCATATATCCCGATTACCTCTCTTTGAGAAAAGAAGTCTCCGATCATTAAACACGAGTAAAAGCAAATAAAAGCCAAAGAGATATTCTCGTTATTCTTTCGAATGGCGACCGTGACAGGACATCGCGACTAATTCGTTGTTTATATGCGTAGATCGTTGGAATTTTCCATAGCGGCAGCCATCTTGTCGAATTCGAAGCACGTAAATCCAGATTGGAAAATAGAGAAAATTTTAAGTAGAGTTTAACGAAAGTCCGATTACGGGAAGTGATGCACATGATTAATAATCCACAACATGCTACAAATCGCTCGTTAATTAGTGCTAGTTTGCATAATTGCTATTGTTGCGTTATGACTAAGTGTTAACTTTGAGTCAAAGTTAAGAATAATTGTCAAGTGCTACGGCAGATTGATCCTTAACCTTTAGAGGACGGGGTTGGTCGATATTTCGACCACCCAACGAACACAAACTATTTGATAGTTTTAAGGTGAAATTGATGTGCTTAATAACAGAAAAATAGTAAAAAAAGTTTCAAATGTGTCCTTGACCTTGAAAATGATCATTTCAAGGTCAAATTTTTTGTTTGCTATGTAAGCTTCAAAATATGTATATACATGTTTTTTGATGCGCTGAGTATGAAAAAATAGTAAAAAAAATCCTGAAGAGGTCTTTGACCTTGAAAATCATCATTTCAAGGTCAAATATATATTTTTTAGTATTTTAGCTTCAAAGAATGTATATCTATGTTTTTTTATGCGCTGAGTTTGAAAAAAATAATGAAAAAATTCCTGAAAGGATTCTTGACCTTGGAAATTGCTACTTTAAAGTCAAAATTTTTTTTTCAATATTTTGTCCCTGAAGTTGGTTATGTCCACATTGTTTGATGCGCTAATTGCAAGTTTGAAGTAATAATACTGCGTATCGGAAAATTCATTTTATTATCTATGTAGATCCAAGCTCCAAAATATAAATAATTGTAAGTATTTACNATAAAGTAAGTACTTTTTTTCTTTTAGAGGTCTAACATTTATTACAATTGGATTAAACTAAATTTGCAGCAGCTTGATACAATCGATTCATAATCTATTACNATTAGAATTCTTATAGGACACGTACACATTTACTTGTTGTATTATTATAAGTTTTTTGACGCTGTTATATAAATATTTCATCAGATTATCTTATCTTTGATAAAATGGCTGAAATTGATGGTTGGAGTAGTGGCGAATCCGAACCAGAGGTAAAAGAAAACGTAGAAAATGTAGAAATTGATGACATTAATAGAGCGAATTTCAGGCATTCCTTAGTAGGGCAAAAGTCAGGCGTTCCTTAATAGGGCGTGCCTGCGCGTTCCCTGAGCAGGCGTAAGTCGGGCATATCTTACTAGGGTATGCCTGAGTTTTCTCTGATCAGGCCAGCATCAGAAATTCCTAAATAGGACATACCGGAATGCTCCCTGATCAGGGCCATATATTACGTTAGGTTCGCCGGATCCAATTTCTACTCGGGAGATAATATATTTTATATATACTTCCTATTATATAATAAGAAGTTTATATATCCTTCTTATTATATGATAAGAAGTATATATAAAATATAGTATCTGTAGTATTAATATATATTAATAACTAACATACATATATAATATATAAGTAACTGTAATATTAGTAATATTATTACTATTAAGAATCGTTTTTAAAATTTTATTTAATTATATTTTATAAATAAATAAATATATAAAAGTTACAAAGGCTAATATTAATCCACAAATCTTCTTCTTCTCCTTACAGTCTTCTATCAGGGGTTATAAAAATAATAAGGCTCGTAAAGGATCCGCCGTACTAAAGCCCGGTCAGAAACTTGCTATCAGGGCCATATGTAACACGACGTTACATTTTTGATCAGGGCGCTGTCAGGCTGCCTTAACAAGACCTTATCAGGCAACAGGACAAAACCTAACGCGCCCTTCTTACGGCCGTGTTTGATTTTCTACTCGGGTGAATGGGTGACAGTGAGTGCAGAATGTGAGATCCCAGAGTAAACTACTGTTCCGCAACAGCCTAGAACCTTTTATTAAGTAACATCACTGGTCCGCAGCAAATAGTAAGTCCACATTGTAATTATTTTAATTCGGAAGTTCCACTGTTCGCGTACTTACCTCCCGACTTTGCGACTGATTTTCGGAGAAATCGAGAAAAACGGTTAAAATAAATGAATAGATAGACGCGCCCAAAAATCCAAAAGTTTTGAAAGAACTACTCACGGTGCATAGCCGTTTCGGGTGGCATTCGAATTTGTCGGAAGAGCTACTTACGGTGCATAGCCGTTCTGGGTGGCGTCCGAATTATCGGAAGAGCTACTCGCGGTATATAGCCGTCTCGGATGGCGTCCGAATTATTTTTTTTTCTCTCTAAATCACGGAAACAAACAAAGCTCGCTTATCTTTGAATATTAGTCTTAGAATCATGACACATTTAAATTTATTATTAAATCTATCGGAATCTAAGAACTGAAACAAAACCGAATTTATCAATTGACATAAGGAAATATATTTCTAAGATAATCTAAGTTGCGTAAACATGGGTTAAAGAGGGTGGCTGTACTAAACATCTCGTATTCCTCTTCTTTCTCACACTTACACCCTAGCTTAAAGATTACTTTGTACAAAACGATTATGCACTCGCTCCGTCATTGTATTAGTTTCAACACACCTGTATGTTAGTAATTTGCTAAGATTTTGATTTAACATACAAAGATGTTTTTTCGGGTTTGAACCGCGTTAGTGTCATTTTTATACCGACGTTTCGTGAACATTACAGCTCACTTCATCAGGGTTTGAAGAGCAGCCTGATACTGAGATGCTCTTGGTCAGGTGTCCCTTTTTATAGCGCTAGATTGGAGTGGGAGGGGGGTGGTAGAGGAGGGGTAGAATGGTAAGAAGGAGGGGAGGATGTGTTTTATGGCAAGATGGAATGCCATAGTGAACTAGTCATATGTCCATTGTCTCTATTGAGATTGTTTGGATGTTTGTATATCT
>NW_018021739.1:29898-30784 GCF_002006095.1 Pseudomyrmex gracilis
GCCGATTGTGAGTAATGTTTTAGACGTACTGCCGACTGATGTTCTTTTAGTCGTGTACTTATCATTCTACCAGTTTCACCTATGTATACTTTACCGCATGAACAAGGTATTTTGTATACTCCTGGTGTGTCTAATGGCGGTCTTTTGTCTTTTGGATTGTTGAGAATCTGTCCTATTTTATTCGGTGGTTTGTAGACTGTTTGTATGTTGTGTTTGTTCAGGATTCTGCCAATCTTATCTGTGACACCCTTTATGTATGGGAGGTACGTGGTTCGTTTCTTTAAGTTTGTTGTTTGTTCTAGTGCTGGTGTATTTTGAGTGATGGTAGAGGGTTTATTTTGATGTTTTTTAATTACTTTGTTTATTTGTCGCAGTGTGTAGCCATTTTGTCGTAGAGTGTTTTTTAATTCTTTGAGTTNGTTTTGAATGCTGTCTTTGTNGCATATNGTAAATGCTCTATAAATTAACNAGTTTATCACAGCTTGTTTTTGGGCTGGGTGATGATGTGATGCCGCGTGTAAATATCGATTGGTGTGGGTGGGTTTTCTATAGATTTGGTGGCCTAAAGAATCGTCTGGTTTTCTTGTGACCAGAACATCTAAAAATGGAAGTTTACCATGTTGTTCTGTTTCTAATGTGAAGGTAATGTTTGGGTGTTGTTTATTGAGAAAGTCTAAAAAGTTATAGAGTTCTCTCTCCCCATGTTGCCAAATGACAAANGTGTCATCTACGTACCGGTACCA
This sequence comes from Pseudomyrmex gracilis, assembly GCF_002006095.1. Lineage (NCBI taxonomy): Eukaryota > Metazoa > Arthropoda > Insecta > Hymenoptera > Formicidae > Pseudomyrmex > Pseudomyrmex gracilis. Next base: position 30,642 of record NW_018021739.1, read on the forward strand.
TGTTTGTGGCNTTAGTGGGGCTTTTNTGATGGCCTGGGATTCGAAGTATTCCATAAATATGTTTGCTATGATTGGAGATATCGGTGATCCCATAGCTGCACCTGTGATTTGTTTATAGAATTGGTTATTGTAGGTGAAATAGG
>NW_018021739.1:36154-37198 GCF_002006095.1 Pseudomyrmex gracilis
AAACGTCGGTATAAAAATGACACTAACGCGGTTCAAACCCGAAAAAACATCTTTGTATGTTAATACTACACACCGCGAAAGCATCAAATATCAAGATTTTGATTTGTTTTTTTTTTATAAATATAACTACTTTATAATGTGTGGAATCAAACTAAAGAGTTATCCTTTTCTCCGTACAATCCACTATCACTTCATCGTTAAAATCGCTAGGTCCCGTCCTTGATAAATGAGACTTGCGTCTCAGACCTAAAAAAGGACCAACGATCGGCGTACGCCAGTGACCTGTCGACGAATATAAACAAACTTGCTCGACTCTTTTACAGCGGGACTTCCGTGTTTACTGTAAAAAGAGATATGAAAAACGACGCGTGTACTGTTGCGTCAGACCACAGCCCGACCGTATCCATGGGCCAGGACGTAACAGTTTATTTGATTTTTGTGTTCCTTACTTCTCGTTTTTAACATTTTTTTGATCTGACCTACGTATGTGGATTTACAATTTTTGTATTTTATTTTGTATATAACATTTTTGGTGTGTTCTTTTTTCAATTTGGTTTTTAATGTTTTAATGAATCTATCTATTTTGTTTAGACTACGCTTATACTTATAAAAGTATATGTAGCAATTGTGATGAAGTTTCTCAAGCGCCTTGTCAATAATAATAAGAAGTGCTTTTATAAAAACAGCAAAAGAACTAAATATTAATACAATTTTTGTTAATTAAATTGCAGTATTTTATGTGAAGGAGTTTAACTTTATAGAAAAAACAAAAAAAAGTACTTTGAAAGCATTCATATTATTTTTTGAATCGTGTCCACTATTACCGCACAATGTAAAGCTTGTTCATGTTAATGTGCCCCTTTAAGCGTATGTATTTTCTAACCTCTGTTTTGCTGTGGTACGAGTTTGCGTCAGTTTGCTCACAAAAAATTAATCAAATAAAATTAACATTAAAGAATCTTTTTCGGCTCTGTAGTTTCTAAACTAATAAATATATATTCGGTCATTGGAGCCATTCGCTAGGTGTTGTGCGGAAATTATACG
>NW_018021739.1:37808-40551 GCF_002006095.1 Pseudomyrmex gracilis
ATGTGAACACGTATATATGGATATATATACACGTATAATTTCCGCACAACACCTAGCGAATGGCTCCAATGACCGAATATATATTTATTAGTTTAAAATTAACATATTTATTTTTTAATGAGTAAGTACTTATTGCACTCTTAAAACATATTAATTAATTATTATTATTATAACAGTTACTAAAATGAGCTGGATCTCAAAAAGAAAAAGAAAAATATACAGTAAGGAGACTATGGTGAAAGCTTTGAAAGCTGTAAAGTCTGAAACATCTATTAATGCAGCCAGCAGACTTTATAACATTCTTTGATCATCAATTTATAGTAAAGTCATCAAAACATTCTTTGATCATCAATTTATAGTAAAGTCATCAATAAATACAGCACAAATAAGCGTAGTCCAAGTAGAGTGACTTATAAAAAAGTGATTTAGTGAAATGGATTTTGTTTATGTATTCTCGTGGGCTGTCCAGCGACACAGGGTCATTTAATAAATAATGTGGCAATGATCGTAAAAAAACTGAATAAGCCGAATCCATTTGTAGACAATCGCTCAGAACAACATTGATATGCTGCTTTTTTAAAAGACATCCCAAATTATCGAAAAGAATGTGTGAAAATGTTACGTTGTCCAGGACAGGTACACAGTAACTGTGAGCACACAATCCGGGACAGGCACACTAACTGGGAGCACAGTAATACATTCTTTTTGTCTTGAAGGGCACACTAATTACAGCAAAATTTAACTTTTTTCTTTTATAAAAATTAATATAAAATTGTAATTCTTTTTATTTAAAAAAATAGTCTGATACAAAAAAAAGTCTGAAAAATAAGTATACATTTTTTTCTATTTAAACTGAAGTTAAAAACTTGTGTAATTAATCAATGTCTAAGAAAATTTATTTCATGGCACACTAACTGGGCCCACTACCTTAACGGCATAAAAATTAAAGATCACATTTATTCTTATAAAATTAGATCTTTTATATGCAATGTTCGTGCAAAATCTTTTATTGCTTATACAAAAGCCCATTCGAGTTATTACGCATGTTCAAAATGTACAGCTAAAAGCGAATATTTGATAAAGTGATCTATCCATATTTGAGTAGTTGTCATTTAAGAACAGCTAATGATTTTAGATTGAAATTACAGGAAAATCATCATACAGGTACATCAGTACTTGAATCAATTTCTAATATAAATATGGTAAGTAATTTTCCATCAAATCCAATNTTTGATAAAGTGATCTATCCATATTTGAGTAGTTGTCATTTAAGAACAGCTAATGATTTTAGATTGAAATTACAGGAAAATCATCATACAGGTACATCAGTACTTGAATCAATTTCTAATATAAATATGGTAAGTAATTTTCCATCAAATCCAATGCATTTAATATTCCTAAATTGTTAAAAAAACTTATTTCTTTATGGTGTTACGGAAAGCTTAAAACAAAATTATCTTTTTATCACATATCTGAAACATCAAAGTTATTAGAAATTTGAAAACAAAATATACCTTCTGCATTTAATAGAAAATCAAGATTATTGTTTGAAAGTAAAAAATAGAAAGCAACCAAATTTAGAACTTTTTTTGAGATACATGAGACTTGTTGGTTTAAAATCTATTCTAAATCACGATCGTTATTTAAATTTTTTAACTTTATATATAGCTGTCACTATTTTATCCACTGCAAAACATATGGAACAATATTTAGAGTATTCTAAATCCTTACTGCAATATTTTGTAGAAATATTTATTACTTTATATAGTAAAAAAAATGCATTGCAATCTACATCATTTAGTACTTATTTGATGACGCGAAAATTCGGAACTTTACAAGCATTTAGTGCTTTTTCTTTAGCAATTTAGTTACAATTTCTTCTAAAAATAATTCGGAAAAAAATAAAGAATTCCAGCAAAATGTTTGTCGTATTAGTGAAAGAAATTATTGTATGAATTCTAATTTCAAAGTCAGACATAATAAGCTTCAATTTTTAAATTCCCAATTTTAATGGTCCACTTATTACTTATTATAATTGCAATCAATTCGGCAAAGTAGTGTGTGTGTGTGTGTGTGTGTGTTCAAACAATTATTATTTATTTTAAAAATAAATGAGTCAGATAATTGCTGTAACTTAAAAGCTGGAAACGTTATTTCTATTAGAAATTTTGTTATAAATAATGAAGGATTTTTTATAATCGGAAATACATATAAGTCGTTTACAGATTTTTATATCACGCCATGTAAATTATCAAAATTAGGCATATATTTAATCAATAATATTGATGAAAATGTAGAATCTTGAGATTTAGAGCAAATTGTATAAATTGAATAAATGTATTGGGAGTACAAATTAGTTCGGTCCGTTTCCAAAAGATGGCACCGGCTGTTGTGAATGATTCATAGTGACAGCTGATTTTGGCAATTTCAGAGAAGTTAGACACCTGCTAATAATATTCAGTTTATATCGTTTTGAGTTTCATACAAAAACCTTGATTTTTACTGTGTTTGAAATGTTTATTAGACATCTGCTAATAATATTCAGTTTATATCGCTTTGAGTTTCATACAAAAACTTTGATTTTTACTGTGTTTGAAATGTCAAATCTTGTGTTAATCAAGCAGCACTTGCGGGAAGTTTTAATTTTTTAGAGAAGGTCAAATAACGAGCTAAAACACAAGATATTAAGGTGTGAAAGCGATGTATATAGAATTAATTACAAATATATCGAAAATTAAATCGA
>NW_018021740.1:0-2161 GCF_002006095.1 Pseudomyrmex gracilis
TTATTTCAACTAGTGTCGACAGAAAAACAGAAAAAAAAGAATATAAATATGTCATGCCGTGATGTAAATATTATTGCATCAATCAAGCAGAACTTCCTCAAAAAATGTAGCAGATTTGAAGCATAACGTGCTATTGTTATTTCATTCTTCATTTATTTCTATATTTTTGCTGTCTTGTTTTCTTTACGTATCGTGCCTACATAATTCACTCACTATGATGACACAGCTGAGTGGAATCTGCTGCAAAGTGCTGATTAAACNTGCGTGCATACTGCTGGCATACTGCTATCATTTGGCTATCGGGGTGTAAATATATTATAAGATTTTAGTTTNTAAAAACAATAGTTTTTCAAATGTGCTATCGGATAAACGATTTTTTCGAGGTACAATTATTTGTTATCCTGTACTGAAAAATCACATTCAGAGTGCGTACTCATTATCTTAGATAATTGACAAAAGATACTACTTTTTTTATCTGAGATACAGATAAAAATGTCATATATTTTACTTATTTAGATAAAGATAAAATAAAACAATTATCACATCTAGATGAACATCTAGATAATTTTATCTAGATAATGGAAAACACTGCTGTTCCAACAATAGTAACGTGATATATCGAGGAAAATTAACAACTATGTTTAATATATGCAATGTTTAACAATTCTGATTGTATATAAATATATGATTATATATGTAGAAATGCTTGAAGCTGCAATGGTGCAGATATATGCGTTAAAAGTACACTCTGAGAGTGCCAATACATGAAGCGCGGAAACGCGAAAACGCGGAAGTCAAAAGTAACTAGACTTTACTAGATTTCTGTGTTTGGGAGCCAGTACATAAAGCGCGGAAACGCGGAAAATAGTAACTAGATTCCGTGTTTTCGCGAATTGAGTTTGTTTCTTTCCGCACGTTTGAGCGGAAAAGCAGAATCCGGTATTTCCGTGTGTATCAAGTACATAAGTATACAATTGTACAGAAAATAAAAACGTTGTTAATGGATGGTCCAAGGCTTCTTTTTTCGTTTGATGGCTCTGAAAGAATCTCTGCCACATGGCCAGAAATCGCGTTGACAATATTTTGACGCTCTTGTTCCGCGGGTTTGTTTCTTCTTATATTACATGAAGCACAATTACGCAGAAAACCGGAACGATATAGTGACAAATAGATATTTGTATTTATTTTAAAAAATTGATTTCTCTTAATGCACTGCAATTTTTATTAATATGCTTATTTTTTCAGTTTATCTATTGAATACAAACATTTTGATCAGTAAATATTGTTAAAAATTGATATTTTATAATTTTCCGTTACGCTTTTCCGCACAATATATGCTCCATGTAATATAAGGTAATCAAAACAGACGGAACTGAACGCGCAAAAATACAGAAATCTAGTAAAGTCTAGTTACTTTTGACTTCCGTGTTTCCGCGCTTCATGTACTGGCACCCTGACTCTCCTCCCGAAAAGAATCGAAGTGTGTCGATTAAGGTCAATCACAATTACAAATGGAAAGTGATGTGTGACGCTTTGTGTCGAATGTGTCGACTGTGTTTCCTAAAAAAAAAGCAGCCTGAGAGAGAGTGATAGTAAAAGGTGATAGCATAGACTTGTGAGATGATTGGTACCTCACCGCTCTTATTATAAGAGAGAGAGACAACCACTCCAGCACTATTTCTGTCTTTTAATATTGTCTTCAACTTCCTTATATGAATGCTCCATCTATTATATAAGTCTATGGATGGAATGAGCGGGATCAGCGTTACCAATTATAAGGTTTGTTCGCGTCGCATGCCCCAACATGCTCCTATTTGCTTCAACGCGTTTTTTTTCGATAAAGCTTTAATGAAACTTCAAAACTTTTTTAGTAAACTTTTTTATTAAAAAAAAGTCGCACTCAGTACGCACTAGTGCAAGCTACCGAATTCGCTGTTAGAGCGCGTTGGGGCGAGTAGGAGCATGTTGGGGCATGCAACGCGAATAAACCTATAAAGGGCCGTCTACAATCAGAGATGCCAGATCGGAGACTCAGTAAGCATGCAACAGCAAGTGGAGGGGATACGCACACAGACGACAGCCGTGTCCGTGTGCGCTCGGCGCTTCGGCCAATGGTTGGCCAACCACACGGACACGGCTGTCGCCTGTGTGCGTATCCCCT
>NW_018021740.1:4711-6243 GCF_002006095.1 Pseudomyrmex gracilis
TACTTATTTAGTGGTTACATATAAATATTAATATTCAATATACATATATTTTTTTAAACGAGACTTTTAAAATATACGTTCCTTCCATTTACCGGAGACATTAATAGATCCATCTATTAAACACATATATATATATATATATACATTGTGACGTTTTTCTTGTTTACGCCACTAAGAAAAGGCGAGGATGGGCTCCTTATCCGTCACAGCTCCGACTTCGGAGTCCGATAATCGGAGATCTCTCCGAATCCGCAAGTTCGTCGAGTTTATCGGTTATTAGTGTGGGCGCCAGACACGCGTCCCGCGTGTCAATTTTTAGGATGACTCGCTGAATGAATTCGGGCCGACTAGCCCTGGACCGAACGGAGAGGGGCGGGGTGGAAATGATAACGTGTTAGGTGGAGTGCCAAAAAAAGATATGAACGCAAGAGTTAAATAAATATAAAAGAAACAGTTTATTCGATTACGGTAGATCTCCAGCAATGTAATTAAATTGACGGTGATACCGGACGCTGGCCGGATGCAGCGATAGGCGGAAAATAGTCTCGCGATAATACGCGGGGGATTCCTCGCGGAGATCGGAATACGGAACCGACTTCAAATCGCTTTTCGTCGCGCTTCGGCGCCACGCGTGATCAATGGCATTCCCCGCTGCACTTTTTCTATACGGACTTCGGGCCCGCGCTACGCAAACAACCCGCGTGCAAGTCTTGCTGAGCTCGGTAAGCCGGGTCAACGACCTCGCGCTCGATCAGCTGTTCAGCCAAACTTATTATTCACGTCGCTCGCCGACACGTGAATTCCGATACACAGTAGTTATTATCGCACGCGTTTTGTATTAATATTTCGCAGTTCCCGATNCCGATAGCCCGAATGCGATTCGATAGCTCGTGAGTTAGGTCGATTTACAGGGAGGACCTGGCCAATCGCCGTTGACCACCGTCCGATTGCCGTTGCCGGCCGCCTCAAACCAAATTCGCCTACGCTCAGGCGACGTAAATATTTAGAAACCACCGTGGTTTCTCGCGACAATAGGCGGCGCGTCAATGCCCTCGGGACGTATTGTACACGGCNAAAAACTATAACCGGGCGAACGCGAGGTACGAAGTAGGAAATAAATGGAACGACGTCCCGCCGGTACTTCACCAAATCGTCTCCTCGACGCTCCTGGCAGCACCCTCAGCTGACGGCCCCGCGTCCTCTCTCTCGCTTTCGCACAGCCCTCCTGTCGACCTCCGGGTGTCCTCCGGGTCTCCTCCGGCGCACTCACTCACTCGTACGGGCTCGACGGCGCACGATTACTCTACGTTCCGGCACGCGTTCTTTTCTATTACTTTCTAACGATAGNCAAGGCTGCAGATAGAACTAACGATCACAAAGAAGAACCTTCGGCGGGGGTGCGGCGATTTTATACTCTCGCGACGGCGGTTTCCGGGGGAGAATGTCGACAGCGGGGGTACCGCTTTCCGCCTATCACCGCGGATAATTTCAATTTTTGGACTCGGGTCCGGGCGGGTTAACGGCTGTCGCAG
>NW_018021740.1:6668-7738 GCF_002006095.1 Pseudomyrmex gracilis
ATCGACACGACGTAGTTGTGGACAACCGATTGCTACTAGTTAGTTCGCACGGCGCTCGTTGGCGCTACGAGCAACCGCCCCGCTTGCCCCCCGATCCCCGCGCCTATTCCGCGATTCAGTGACGCGTTGTGTACATAGGCGACACTGTGTAACACAGTGTCCAGTAATGTGAGAAAGAGCATATCAGGGTGGTTCACTCACACTAGTGGACACTGTGTTATGGCTAGTCTACAATGGGAGTAGGCAGTGGGTGCTTTCCAACAACAAAACACTGGTCTAGTTTCCACCGAAACATTAATTCACACCTACTGCGGCGTTGAATCAAATTTAAGTCGATGGAAACACGTCGAATTGCACTCAATTCACTTTTGTTTTGATCTATAAATTTTATCGGAGTGACAGTGAATTGACATACAATTTTAATCGGTGGAAACGTTTGAAACTAAATAATGCCAACCTCTATTTTTCAATATGTCTGCATTATGTTGGGTCTTGTTAAGAGTCGCTGCAAGTTAAAAATAAAAAAATAAAATATAAGATTGAATCATTTCCGCGAAGTCAATTAGAAGTTTCTCGGATTATATTCTTTTTAGGTTATGTCTGTTTATATTTACACAAACGAGTTTTAAGTTGGCTCTACTGAAATATTAATTTTTCTTACTTCTATTCTACTTCCAATGGAAACGGAACACTAAATTTGATCTGTACCGGAGTGGAACCAAATTGAGGGTTTCGGTGGAAACTAGACTAGTGTCGCCCGTGTACGTAGTTGGGAAGCACCCAGCCTTACTACCTTCATTGTAGACTAGCCATTACACAGTGTCGCCTGTGTACGTAGCTGAAAGCGCCTAATATCTCATTAGGTCTGTTTTTCTTGCATACACTTTATATACTTTAGTGTNAAGTGTACACTTTAGCGTTTTTCTTGCCGGAAGTGACGTTGAGTTACGTCATTACACGCTGTTCTTCTTGAAAGTGTAGTACACTTTAATGACGTAATTTACACGTTTTGTACACCTCCTTGAGAGGTGGTGTAAAGCTAGTGTAACGTTACAGCTTTAGTTTGTTTA